>NC_079505.1:46770868-47069571 GCF_030052815.1 Hevea brasiliensis
CATGCATTTTGTTTATTTATTTTCTTCCTGATCTTGAGTTTCTTTGTATTCTATCGTAATCATTACTGATATTTAATTTTTCGGATTTTCTTTAACAATCAGTTCATTTAAAGTTATACTTTTCCATGCCCAAGTAACCTATATTGGACGATCGAATTTGGATAACGGTCGTTGGCCTTGGACACGCGGTGCCTCGGGCCGTCATACCATGGGACGCGAGCGTCAACCACGTATCACGATCGGTATGGCTAAAAGCCATGATATCACATAATCGGCATAAAAGCCATGAATACGGGCATAAAAGCCATGAATACGGGCATAAAGCCATGAATACAGGCATAAAGCCTTTCCTTTCGCAGTACTGCTAAAACAATACCCTATTGGCATGCCAAACTATCCAAACCAATCACATTAGGCCTACTAGGGCATTTTGCATTTTTAAGTTTCACAATTTTTGAATTTCAAGTTTTCATGTCACTATTCATTTCATTAGTCAACTAAAATGTTGACTTTTGCATAAACAATAGGTACATTGGTTTTAGTACTCCCAACATACCACATTTTGTATTCAAAACTTGTTGGTTTTGGTCACTTTCTCAAAGTTTAGGTCATTTTGGCAAAATTGCCAATTTTTGGGTTTGGTGTCACTATTCACCTCATTGGTCAACAAAAATGTTGACTTTTGGATAGAAAATAGGTGTATTGGTCTTAACACCTCAAACATACCACATTTTGTATTTCAAACATGTTGGTATTGGTTGCCAATACCATTTTTAAGCTCAAAATAGGTGTATTGGTTTTCATGCTTCATGTTTACTGTTCCATTTATTATTTTTACAGTGGGAATTTGAGGAAATGGTAAACATGAAAGTTGTTCTTTATTTTGTCTAGTTGAATTTCCTTTTTTGAATCACTCCATTTGGAGTTTTGTAGCTCAAGTTATGGCCAAAGTAAGTTTACTGTTCACGTGTACTGTTCATGCTGAAATTTTGGGTTTTGACAGATTTTGGTCCAACTTTGGTCAGTAATTTGACCAAGTTAAGTTAATAATTTGGTCTAACTTTCTTCATATGAAATGTTCTAATATGCCTTAGGTTTCCATCGGTTCAAGAATCGCCTAAATCCGAGTTTTCTAGAGAGAGTTATAGCCATCCAAACATTACTGCTAAAATGAAAATCTGCAGAGTTGCAGGTTTGAACAGTAACTGTGACTGCCATTTGGGTTAGGTTCTGGTCATAATTTGGGGTAGGTTTCTTCATGAAAGTTGTTTGTCTATGTCTTAACTTGTTGCTGTAAAAATTTCAGGTCAATTGACCAAATCTACAGTGAGTTATGGCCAAATGAACAGTTACTGTTCATTTCGTCATTTCTGCAGGGGCTGTTGCAGGGTGTCCGGATTGGGGCCAAGTTTTGGTCCACTTGCTTTGGTCTTTTGGGCATGATTTCTTCAGCAAAAATGTGCCATTATAAGCCTAGTTTCATGTCCAATTGGCCAAACATCAATTGGACCTACACAGCCAAAGTTATGGCTGTGCAAGTGGACTGAATTTTTAGTCCCTCTGCTGCACTAACAAGGCAGCCTACACATTCACTTGCCTATACTATTTTTCAGTCCAATTCATGGTCAACATACCTAAAATGGTCACTAATTGACCCTTATAATGTTCTTTCACAACTCCATAAGCTAAATCCAAGTTTCACTTCTCAAAACCCTAATGTCCAATTTAAATTATCCATAAACCTCAATTAGCACACTAATTCAACATTCATGCATATTCATACCTTAAACATC
This sequence comes from Hevea brasiliensis, assembly GCF_030052815.1. NCBI lineage: Eukaryota > Viridiplantae > Streptophyta > Magnoliopsida > Malpighiales > Euphorbiaceae > Hevea > Hevea brasiliensis. Next base: position 46,772,662 of record NC_079505.1, read on the forward strand.
ATTTCTATCCATTCTAAATTCATTAAAACAATCAACCTCATCCTTCCTTAGGGCTGCCAAAAATTAAAGATGCCCTAACACATATAACTTACTTCAAACTCTTACAATTTCTTAACTTAAAATGATGCTTTAACAAGGATTAAAGGAGTGAGAGTGAAAGGATAGCACTAACCTCACTTTAACCTCTTGTAGGGCAGATTTCTTCAAGCTAAAACTTCACTTTCCTTCTTCTTCTTGGCTGCCAAAAGCTTCCCCAAGTGATATGGTCAAGGTTTAATGAAAGGGGTTAGGGTTTAGTAGTGGAAACAAGAGAGAAATGAAGCTTAAAGGAGCTTTAATGGTAGAACCTCTTCTCTCTCTCTCTCTCAACGTTTTTTAGGCTGCCCAAGCTTGAAGATGCAGATTGGTTTTTCCTATTTTTGGTCTCTTTTATCTCTTTTAATGAGTTTAACAAATTGTGATTGGTGGAGGAAATTTAAATGACATCATATGATGTCATAATTAGCATTTTCTTTCATTTTCTTTTCTTCTTTCCTCTACTCATTTCCAATTTAATTTTTAGCAATATTTATTCATATTTTATGTCATAATAATTATTTACTCAACTGGACAAGTTGGCCAAAAATCGTCTCTGAAGGCGAAATGACCAAAATGCCCTCCGTTTGGCTTAACGGGTCAAAATTGTCTGTACCGATTGAAAAATTTTTCTAGGTATTTTCTTGGCATTCTAATGCCATGGGAACCTCAATAACACTTCTCTGGAGTCCCAAAAATTATTTTATAATTTTTCCCTCAGGTCTAGGGCTCCTCGTTGCGAGAACCGCAACTTACCTCTGGTTACCCATCGCTTGGGCACCGGCTCTTTTGACTTAACTGTATTTTATTTCTAAAATTTTTACTAAATTTTTCTTATTAATATTTGAGTTAATTATGATCCCTCACTTTGATTTGAATATTTTTCCGGACGTTCTAGCTGTCCGGACCGACACCGGTCACCGAACAGATGGTATTGAATTGCTACCGGGAGGATGTTACGACCCTTCCCCTCTTATTTAAATTTCGTCCTCGAAATTTACCCAATGTAAATAGCCAAGGAGCTAATACCTATTTATTTCTTCACCTTTCCGTGTTATCCTACTTCACTTTCTCCTTAGTCTCAATCCTATCCTCAAACAGTTATGTACTCATTCTTTTTCATCTTAAATACAGTCTCCTTCTCATCTCCATCCGCTATCTCATTGTCTCTTCACTCTCTTATTCCATACCTTAACCTAAAATAAACAGGAAATACAGATCTGCAATAGTGTCACCTCGACTCTCATGAATGCAATGCATGATATGCAATCTATCTAGGTCCAGAAACGCCTAAACCGTGCTCTGATACCACTAAATGTGACACCCCTTACCCGACTACAGTGTAGCGGAGCAAGTTATGCCACTCAGTGTGTCGGAGCACTCTATTTTATCTTAATTCATTTTTATTCTTCCTTTTGAATATAACTTGTGAAATATAATTTATTTGAGGTTCCGAGAATTTTATAGAAAATCCGGCAAAGTACCGGCTAAAAATGGAGAAAACAGTTCTTCGGAACCTGTGAAAAACACTTCCTATGATCATATTCAATCATCTCATCACTCTCAAACTTCAATATCAAAATCTCAACATTTTTCACCATTCATTTCTCAATCATTCATCTCATGTGATATCATGTATATATCACAGATAAACATTCACTTTTACATTCATTAATACGATTTTTCATTATTTACATGAACCTCAAAATACATTCCATAAGTTCAAATACATATGAGAAAATAGAAATTAGTTACAAAATGTCAAAATGAAACCTAGTGTCCTACCAATGCACTGTGGATGGTGAGGTGACATGGACACTATGCAGAACTGCAGGATGGACTTACCCAATCTGTGGTCTACTGGCTCTCGATCAGTATCTTCAGTACCTACGCGTTGCAAAAGCGACGCGCTAAGCATAAAGCTTAGTGGTGCAAATAATAAAATAGAAAGAAATAATATGCAAATAAAAATCATAATTTCTTAGCCATTGTGTTCACAAGAACTGAATAATTGCCAACTTAATGTTTAGTCGAGGGCTAATTACGTTTTATGATATTAACTTCTTCATGTATTTTGTTTATTTATTTTCTACATGATCTTGAGTTTCTTTGTATTCTATCGTAATCATTTCTGATATTTAATTTTCGTATTTTCTTTAACAATCAGTTCAATTACAGTTATACTTTTCCATGCCCAAGTAACCTATCTTTGGATGATCGATGGATAACGGTCGTTGGCACCGACACGCGGTGCCTCGGGCGTCATACCATGGGACGCGAGCGCCAACCACGTATGCGATCGGTATGGCTAAAAGCCATGATATCACATAATCGGCATAAAAGCCATGAATACGGGCATAAAGCCATGAATACAGCATAAAGCCATGAATACAGGCATAAAGCCTTTCCTTTCGCAAGATCTTGCTAAAACAATACCCTATTGGCATGCCAAACTATCCAAACCAATCACATTAGGCCTACTAGGGCATTTTGCATTTTTAAGTTTCACAATTTTTGAATTTCAAGTTTTCATGTCACTATTCATTTCATTAGTCAACTAAAATGTTGACTTTTGCATAAACAATAGGTACATTGGTTTTAGTACTCCCAACATACCACATTTTGTATTCAAAACTTGTTGGTTTTGGTCACTTTCTCAAAGTTTAGGTCATTTTGGCAAAATTGCCCATTTTGGGTTTGGTGTCACTATTCACCTCATTGGTCAACAAAAATGTTGACTTTTGGATAGAAAATAGGCGTATTGGTCTTAACACCTCAAACATACCACATTTTGTATTTCAAACATGTTGGTATTGGTTGCCAATACCATTTTTAAGCTTAATGCTAATTGAGCAAAATTTTCGATTTTTATGCTTCATCTTTACTGTTCCATTTGTTATTTTTACAGTGGGAATTTGAGGAAATGGTAAACATGAAAGTTGTTCCTTATTTTGTCTAGTTGAATTTCCTTTTTTGAATCACTCCATTTGGAGTTTTTTAGCTCAAGTTATGGCCAAAGTAAGTTTACTGTTCACGTGTACTGTTCATGCTGAAATTTTGGGTTTTGACAGATTTTGCTCCAACTTTGGTCAGTAATTTGACCAAGTTAAGTTCATAATTTGGTCTAACTTTCTTCATATGAAATGTTCTACTATGCCTTAGGTTTCCATCGGTTCAAGAATCGTTTAAATCTGAGTTTTCTAGAGAGAGTTATAGCCATCCAAACATTACTGCTCAAATGAAATTCTGCAGAGTTGCAGGTTTGAACAGTAACTGTGACTGCCATTTGGGTTAGGTTCTGGTCATAATTTGGGATAGGTTTCTTCATGAAAGTTGTTTGTCTATGTCTTAACTTGTTGCTGTAAAAATTTCAGGTCAATTGACCAAATCTACAGTGAGTTATGGCCAAATGAACAGTTACTGTTCATTTCGTCATTTCTGCAGGGGCTGTTGCAGGGTGTCCGGATTGGGGCCAAGTTTTGGTCCACTTGCTTTGGTCTTTTGGGCATGATTTCTTCAGCAAAAATGTGCCATTATAAGCCTAGTTTCATTTCCAATTGGCCAAACATCAATTGGACCTACACAGCCAAAGTTATGGCTGTGCAAGTGGACTGAATTTTCAGTCCCTCTGCTGCACTAACAAGGCAGCCTACACATTCACTTGCCTATACTATTTTTCAGTCCAATTCATGGTCAACATACCTAAAATGGTCACTAATTGACCCTTATAATGTTCTTTCACAATTCCATAAGCTAAATCCAAGTTTCACTTCTCAAAACCCTAATGTCCAATTTAAATTATCCATAAACCTCAATTAGCACACTAATTCAACATTCATGCATATTCATACCTTAAACATCATTTCTATCCATTCTAAATTCATTAAAACAATCAACCTCATCCTTCCTTAGGGCTGCCAAAAATTAAAGATGCCCTAACACATATAACTTACTTCAAACTCTTACAATTTCTTAACTTAAAATGATGCTTTAACAAGGATTAAAGGAGTGAGAGTGAAAGGATAGCACTAACCTCACTTTAACCTCTTGTAGGGCAGATTTCTTCAAGCTAAAACTTCACTTTCCTTCTTCTTGTTGGCTGCCAAAAGCTTCCCCAAGTGATATGGTCAAGGTTTAATGAAAGGGGTTAGGGTTTAGTAGTGGAAACAAGAGAGAAATGAAGCTTAAAGGAGCTTTAATGGTGGAACCTCTTCTCTCTCTCTCTCTCAACGTTTTTTAGGCTGCCCAACGTTGAAGATACAGATTGGTTTTTCCTATTTTTGGTCTCTTTTATCTCTTTTAATGAGTTTAACAAATTGTGATTGGTGGAGGAAATTTAAATGACATCATATGATGTCATAATTAGCATTTTCTTTCATTTTCTTTTCTTCTTTCCTCTACTCATTTCCAATTTAATTTTTACCAATATTTATTCATATTTTATATCATAATAATTATTTACTCAACTGGACAAGTTGGCCAAAAATCGTCTCTGAAGGCGAAATGACCAAAATGCCCTCCGTTTGGCTTAACGGGTCAAAATTGTCTGTACCGATTGAAAAAATTTTCTAGGTATTTTCTTGGCATTCTAATGCCATGGGAACCTCAATAACCCTTCTCTGGAGTCCCAAAAATTATTTTATAATTTTTCCCTCAGGTCTAGGGCTCCTCGTTGCGAGAACCGCAACTTACCTCTGGTTACCCATCGCTTGGGCACCGGCTCTTTTGACTTAACTGTATTTTATTTCTAAAATTTTTACTAAAATTTTCTTATTAATATTTGAGTTAATTATGATCCCTCACTTTGATTTGAATATTTTTCCGGACGTTCTAGCTGTCCGGACCGACACCGGTCACCGGAACAGTAGACTGTGCGGAATTGCTACCGGGAGGATGTTACAACTCTTCCCCTCTTATTTAAATTTCATCCTCGAAATTTACCCAATGTAAATAGCCAAGGAGCTAATACCTCTTTATTTCTTCACCTTTCCGTGTTATCCTACTTCACTTTCTCCTTAGTCTCAATCCTATCCTCAAACAGTTATGTACTCATTCTTTTTCATCTTAAATACAGTCTCCTTCTCATCTCCATCCGCTATCTCATTGTCTCTTCACTCTCTTATTCCATACCTTAACCTAAAATAAACAGGAAATACAGATCTGCAATAGTGTCACCTCGACTCTCATGAATGCAATGCATGATATGCAATCTATCTAGGTCCAGAAACGCCTAAACCGTGCTCTGATACCACTAAATGTGACACCCCTTACCCGACTACAGTGTAGCCGAGCAAGTTATGCCACTCAGTGTGTCGGAGCACTCTATTTTATCTTAATTCATTTTTATTCTTCCTTTTGAATATAACTTGTGAAATATAATTTATTTGAGGTTCCGAGAATTTTATAGAAAATCCGACAAAGTACCGGCTAAAAATGGAGAAAACAGTTCTTCGGAACCTGTGAAAAACACTTCCTATGATCATATTCAATCATCTCATCACTCTCAAACTTCAATATCAAAATCTCAACATTTTTCACCATTCATTTCTCAATCATTCATCTCATGTGATATCATGTATAAATCACAGATAAACATTCACTTTTACATTCATTAATACGATTTTTCATTATTTACATGAACCTCAAAATACATTCCATAAGTTCAAATACATATGAGAAAATAGAAATTAGTTACAAAATGTCAAAATGAAACCTAGTGTCCTACCAATGCACTGTGGATGGTGAGGTGACACGGACACTATGCAGAACTGCAGGATGGACTTACCCAATCTGTGGTCTACTGGCTCTCGATCAGTATCTTTAGTACCTACGCGTTGCAAAAGCAACGCGCTAAGCATAAAGCTTAGTGGTGCAAATAATAAAATAGAAAGAAATAATATGCAAATAAAAATCATAATTTCTTAGCCATTGTGTTCACAAGAACTGAATAATTACCAACTTAATGTTTAGTCGAGGGCTAATTACGTTTTATGATATTAACTTCTTCATGCATTTTGTTTATTTATTTTCTTCATGATCTTGAGTTTCTTTGTATTCTATCGTAATCATTTCTGATATTTAATTTTCGTATTTTCTTTAACAATCGGTTCAATTACGTTATACTTTTCCATGCCCAAGTAACCTATCTTTGGATGACTGGATCGATAAGTCGTTGTACTGACACCGCGGTGCCTCGGGCGTCATACCATGGGACGCAGCGCCAACCACGTATCACGATCGGTATGGCTAAAAAGCCATGATATCACATAATCGGCATAAAAGCCATGAATACGGGCATAAAAGCCATGAATACGGGTATAAAGCCATGAATACAGGCATAAAGCCTTTCCTTTCGCAGTACTGCTAAAACAATACCCTATTGGCATGCCAAACTATCCAAACCAATCACATTAGGCCTACTAGGGCATTTTGCATTTTTAAGTTTCACAATTTTTGAATTTCAAGTTTCACAATTTTTGAATTTCAAGTTTTCATGTCACTATTCATTTCATTAGTCAACTAAAATGTTGACTTTTGCATAAACAATAGGTACATTGGTTTTAGTACTCCCAACATACCACATTTTGTATTCAAAACTTGTTGGTTTTGGTCACTTTCTCAAAGTTTAGGTCATTTTGGCAAAATTGCCAATTTTTGGGTTTGGTGTCACTATTCACCTCATTGGTCAACAAAAATGTTGACTTTTGGATAGAAAATAGGTGTATTGGTCTTAACACCTCAAACATACCACATTTTGTATTTCAAACATGTTGGTATTGGTTGCCAATACCATTTTTAAGCTTAATGCTAATTGAGCAAAATTTTCGGTTTTTATGCTTCATTTTTACTGTTCCATTTGTTATTTTTACAGTGGGAATTTGAGGAAATGGTAAACATGAAAGTTGTTCCTTATTTTGTCTAGTTGAATTTCCTTTTTTGAATCACTCCATTTGGAGTTTTTTAGCTCAAGTTATGGCCAAAGTAAGTTTACTGTTCACGTGTACTGTTCATGCTGAAATTTTGGGTTTTGACAGATTTTGGTCCAACTTTGGTCAGTAATATGACCAAGTTAAGTTCATAATTTGGTCTAACTTTCTTCATATGAAATGTTCTACTATGCCTTAGGTTTCCATCGGTTCAAGAATCGCCTAAATCTGAGTTTTCTAGAGAGAGTTATAGCCATCCAAACATTACTGCTCAAATGAAAATCTGCAGAGTTGCAGGTTTGAACAGTAACTGTAACTGCCATTTGGGTTAGGTTCTGCTCATAATTTCGGGTAGGTTTCTTCATGAAAGTTGTTTGTCTATGTCTTAACCTGTTGCTGTAAAAATTTCAGGTCAATTGACCAAGTCTACAGTGAGTTATGGCCAAATGAACAGTTACTGTTTATTTCGTCATTTCTGCAGGGGCTGTTGCAGGGTGTCCGGATTGGGGCCAAGTTTTGGTCCACTTGCTTTGGTCTTTTGGGCATGATTTCTTCAGCAAAAATGTGCCATTATAAGCTTAGTTTCATGTCCAATTGGCCAAACATCAATTGGACCTACACAGCCAAAGTTATGGCTGTGCAAGTGGACTGAATTTTCAGTCCCTCTGCTGCACTAACAAGGCAGCCTACACATTCACTTGGCTATACTATTTTTCAGTCCAATTCATGGTCAACATACCTAAAATGGTCACTAATTGACCCTTATAATGTTCTTTCACAATTCCATAATCTAAATCCAAGTTTCACTTCTCAAAACCCTAATGTCCAATTTAAATTATCCATAAACCTCAATTAGCACACTAATTCAACATTCATGCATATTCATACCTTAAACATCATTTCTATCCATTCTAAATTCATTAAAACAATCAACCTCATCCTTCCTTAGGGCTGCCAAAAATTAAAGATGCCCTAACACATATAACTTACTTCAAACTCTTACAATTTCTTAACTTAAAATGATGCTTTAACAAGGATTAAAGGAGTGAGAGTGAAAGGATAGCACTAACCTCACTTTAACCTCTTGTAGGGCAGATTTCTTCAAGCTAAAACTTCACTTTCCTTCTTCTTCTTGGCTGCCAAAAGCTTCCCCAAGTGATATGGTCAAGGTTTAATGAAAGGGGTTAGGGTTTAGTAGTGGAAACAAGAGAGAAATGAAGCTTAAAGGAGCTTTAATGGTGGAACCTCTTCTCTCTCTCTCTCTCAACGTTTTTTAGGCTGCCCAAGCTTGAAGATGCAGATTGGTTTTTCCTATTTTTGGTCTCTTTTATCTCTTTTAATGAGTTTAACAAATTGTGATTGGTGGAGGAAATTTAAATGACATCATATGATGTCATAATTAGCATTTTCTTTCATTTTCTTTTCTTCTTTCCTCTACTCATTTCCAATTTAATTTTTAGCAATATTTATTCATATTTTATGTCATAATAATTATTTACTCAACTGGACAAGTTGGCCAAAAATCGTCTCTGAAGGCGAAATGACCAAAATGCCCTCCGTTTGGCTTAACGGGTCAAAATTGTCTGTACCGATTGAAAACTTTTTCTAGGTATTTTCTTGGCATTCTAATGCCATGGGAACCTCAATAACCATTCTCTGGAGTCCCAAAAATTATTTTATAATTTTTCCCTCAGGTCTAGGGCTCCTCGTTGCGAGAACCGCAACTTACCTCTGGTTACCCATCGGCAGGCATAGGCTCTTTTGACTTAACTGTATTTTATTTCTAAAATTTTTACTAAATTTTTCTTATTAATATTTGAGTTAATTATGATCCCTCACTTTGATTTGAATATTTTTCCGGACGTTCTAGCTGTCCGGACCGACACCGGTCACCGAAACAGTAGACTGTGCGGAATTGCTACCGGGAGGATGTTACATTATGCATGTATGAACAGGAAAAATTAGACATTTAAACACCATTAGGGTTTGCTCATGTAATGGTATGTTAACCTTGTAATGGTCAATTAGTGACCATTTGAATGTGTGTGAGATGGAATTGAAGTGAGTAAGGGTGTTGGAGTTGAAATGAGGTGTGCTGCCCTTGGTGACCTGCAGGACTAGTTGTGAGTCCAGCAGGTTTGGGTAGCCATAAATGGATTTTTATAGGTTCAATTGGTACAAGGCCAATTGGGCATGAAACTAGACACGTAATGGCACAACTTTGGTGAAGAAACCCTGCCCAGAAAACCAAACCAAGTTGACCTAAAAATTGTCCTAATCCGGGTAACTTGCATTCTGCCTGAGCAAAATGACCAAATGAACAGTGTCTATTCATTTGATAATAACTCAATTTAGAAAGGTCCAATTAACCTGAAATTTTACCAGCAGGAAGTTGAGACATAGACCTACAACTTTTATGAAGAAATGAAACCCAAATTTTAACCATAACATTTTCAAAAATTGACCTGTAGTCAGTGTATAAAACACTATAGATTTGGTTCTATCTAGAAAATTCTGGAAATTTGCAATCCGGCCAGTTATGGTGTTTAGGCCATAACTTGAGTTATAAAACTCCAAATGGAGTGATTCAAAAAAAGAGTTGTAACTAGACACAATAAGGAATAACTTTCATGAAGACAACTTTGCCAAATTCCTACTGTACAAATGACCAATGGAACAGTAAATACAATGCTTGAAATCTGAAAATTGTGAATAACTAACACTAAGCTTAAAAATGGTATTGGCAACCAATACCAACAACTTTAGAATGCAAAATATGGTATGTTGGGAGTATTAGAACCAATGTACCTATTGTCTATGCAAAAGTCAACATTTTAGTTGACTAAATAAATGAATAGTAACACCTAAACTTAAATTTCAAGAATTGTAAAATTTAAAAGTGTAACATGCCCTAGTACACCTAGCAAGATTGGTTTGGATAGGTTGGCATGCCAATAGAGTTCAGTTAGCAGTACTGCACATGGCATTATACCATTCTATGATTTCATGGCTTTTAGCCATTCTAACATTATGATGATACTTGGCCTTGTGCCTAATGTTATTATAGCTTATTAGCTGTTCTGTTGCACACCGAGAGATACATATGTGACCGATGGTGTGATGGCCCGAGGTACTTGATACCCAATGCCAGTTTACCCATTTATCTAGTCCAGTCATCTAGTATAGGTTACTTGGGCAACCAAAAATGAAAGTTGATAAATTTAATGAAATAATGAATATAACAAGTACCAAATAAATACGACCACAAATAATTATCAAAAATTTGTCTGCATAAGGCATCAACACATTCACTGCATATTTATTTCCTGTTATTACTTTTTATTTTATTATTGGCACCACTAAGCATTATTGCTTAGCGCGTTGCTTTTTGCTACGCGTAGGTTCTGGAGAGACCGATAGAGAGCCCAGTAGACCACTGACTGGGTGAGACCATCTGCAGCTCTGCATAGTATCCGCGTCACCTCATCGACTTCAGTGCATTGGTAGGACACTAGGTTTCATTTTGGTATTTTGTAATTAACTTTTATTTCTCATGTGTAATTGAGACTTCTGTAATGTATTTTGATATTAATGTAAATAGTGGAAATTTGTGTTTATAAATTAAAAATTGAGTATTTATTTATGACTTGTATATGAATATCATGTGAGATGAATGAATGAGAAATGGAAATGTTGTTGAAAAATATTAAGATTTTGTTAATAAAATGGAGTTTGGGAATGATTGAAAACATATTGGAAGTGTTTTTCACAGGTTCCGAAGAGCAGTTTTCTCCATTTTTAGCCAGTAATCTGCCGGATTTTCTATAAAATTTGCGGAACCTCAAATAAATTTATGATTTCAATAAATGACTGAAATGAATTATATTTCACAAATTTTACTTCATAACTATGAAAAAAATAAGTAAGGAAAAATAAAAATGATTGAAACAAAATAGGGTGTTTCGGTACACAGTGTGGCATATCTTACTCGGCTATACTGTAGACGGGTAAGGGGTGTCACACCATGGGTGCCAAGAAGATGGAAAACTTTGTCAGAAAGAACTTGATATGCAGATTTTATGCACCACATGAGATGGTATTTGATAATAGGACACAATTCAAAGGAGAATTTCTAGATTTAATTTATGAATATAAGATCAAGCATTATAAGTCATCACCATATCGACCATAGAAGAATGGGATAGTAGAAGTAGCAAATAAGAATATGAAAACCATCCTATGGAAGATAGTTGAAACCTATAAAGACTAGCTAAAAAAGTTGCCTTATGCTTTAAGGGGGTATCAAACCATAATAAGAACATTCACGAGTGTAACCCCTTTCTCTCTGGTATATGGAGCTGAAGTAGTACTCTCAATTGAGCTAGAAGTAGAATCAATGAGAGTAGCTCTAGAAGCAAAAATCCCCAAGAGTGAATAGGCCTATAAGAGATGAAGAATTTGCTCTAATTAATAAAAAGAGAATATGAGCTCTTTGCCACATACAAGCTTATTAGAGAAAAATAGCTCAAGCCTTCTGCAAGAAAGTTAAGCCTAGACATATCAAAGTGAGAGACATGGTACTCAAGCAAGCTAGACCAGTATCCTTTGATCTAAGAGGCAAATTCAAGCCTAATTAGCATGGTCCCTATTTGGTAAATCAGATCTTGCCTGGAGGCGTAGCTAGAATATCAGACATGGATGTGAAATAATTTCAAGAACGAGTCAATTTGGATAGACTTAAGAAGTACTTTGTGTGAGATTTGCTCGCTAGGTCAAAAACTCGCGAAGGGCAGCTTAGGCAAAAATAAGGCACAAAGAAAAATTAAAAATAACAAAAAAAAAATATGAAAGAATAAAAACTAGAATGAAAACCCCAAAGGGGTAGCCTAAGTAGAAGAAAAATGAGAGAAGATTTGTGTAACACCCCTCACCTGTCAACAGTGTAGCCGAGCAAGGCATGTCACACTTGGTGCCGGAGCAGCTTATCTTACTTTATCCTTCTAAAAATTTTGAACTCGTTATATTTTAAAATCATTTATGTTCTAAGGAGAAACTAATAGAGTTTTCTCTATTTATTACCATTTGGCGTGTCTCGTTATTTACTTGTCTAAAAATCTCAATAATATTTCAATTCATATTCACCATAATCATCTCATCATTCAAACATCATTATGAAATTCAATTTCCATACTCATTTGTACAAATCCATTCATGCCTAATTTATATATGAAAATTTTTAAACTTCATTAAGATACATAATTTACACACTAATTACATAAATTCATAGTTTACATGATATACAAATTAATTACATATAAAAGAGCTAATTTGTTAATTTACATCACATACATATTAATTATAATTCCATAATTTGCATTACAACATAATAACTAATTATAATATACAAACTACATAATATGACTTTTGTGAACCCTATCTACATGCATTGCTGAGGAGGTAACAACATTGAACACTTCTGACACTTTTGCAAATCCGGACTCCAAAAAAAATCCCAGTCTAATGTCCACTGGGTTTTAGCTTCAGTACCTGCGTGAAGGAAACAAATCTATCGCGCTAAGCATTGCTGCTTAGTGGTGCAATAATATAACAAGAAAATAATATATACAAATAAAGAAAGTAATGAAGCATAATTTGGATACTCAAGAATTTAATTTAATTTAGTATGACATTTTTTGTATTAACTATCTTTTATTCTAATTTGTTCCTCTTTGGAAGTGCTTAGTGAAGGAGCGGAAGCATGAAAAACACAAGTTTATACCATTAAATTCAAAATTTTTCACCTAGGGTCACATGCATCATGCAAGATTTATTTTTATCTATTTGATTTCAATGATAAACAACATATTAAAACTCTTTCAATATGTTTTGGAATCTGTATTTGCCATTTAAGATTTTAAAAATTAATCAGATTAATTTTAGAACCCTAGATTAGATCAAGAACAAATACACTAACTTCTTGATGCACTGCAGTGTATTTGTGCCTTTTCGGATGCATCTTCAGGACACCAGATGTTGCCCCTCTAGCTTGTCCACACCAAGTTCACCTATGACAGCCCTTGAACAGCTTCTAAAGCTTTTTCTATTAGTTAGAAAATCAAGTTTTGCCTTTTAAGAGATTAAAGATGTAAACAGGACACTAGAAACAATTTCTAGTATTTTTAATTCAAGAGATTGTTTGCTAATCTCTTGGAATAGATGAGAGAAGAAGATGAAGAGAAGGGAGAGCCTCTTGGGTGGTGGCACCAAGGATATCAGCCATTGGTTGTGCTGTTTTCTTTTCATAACAACACTTATATAGGTAAGTCAACACATAAAACCCTTGCCACATGCCACCCTCTGATTGGTTCTAGGTTTAATTGACCCAATCACATTGTGTCGAGTGTCAAACCTATATTTAATCTTAATTTTAATCATTTTACATGATTAAAAAACATTTGGTAAGCTTATGTGTAGCGCCATGTGTCACCATTTCATGGTGCCATATGTCACCTTGTGAAATGACCAAAATGCCCCTGTGTCTTAATTTTGAGTTCTCAACCCAAAATAATTATTTCTCTTCTTCTAATCAATTTATATCAAATATATATTAATTAATTAATCTTTATTAACTAATTTCTCATTAATTAAATTCATATTTAAACACTTTAAATATAAATTTAACTTACCCATATACATCTAATAATCTAGATTTGGTTTCAAGTCATGCTAGGGACTTTGCAATCTAATTGCAAACCAAACCTATTTAATTAAACAATTAAACTCTCTAATTAATTAATTAAATCATATTTAATTAGGTGATTGCTTGTGTATGTGTGTGACTTGCTAGGCTCATCACTAACTGGCAATGAGACATGATATCAACTCTCAATATCATCAGAACTCTTTCTTACCATAAATGATTTCTCTAAATCATTTTATGCACCTCATATACCATGGTTAACACCTAACATAGCATGCCATGGCCACCCAATCAGAACCTATTTATGATACTTTGTACTAGAAATACTGTCACTCATATTCTTAACAACTTAAGAATAGAATTTCTAATAAAATATCAATGAACCTTTTCTATTACAAATAAATATATTATGTAAACAGAAAAGTGGAAATGCCTTTTATTAATAAAAACATGTACAAGATACATACTAAATGATACGCTCTAGGGCATACTACTAACAATCTCCCACTAGCACTAGAGCCATTCATTACAATATCTTAGACCCTGAAGGAACGGAAGCGTGAAAAACACAAGTTTATACCATTGAATTCAAAAATTTTCACCTAGGGTCACATGCATCATGCAAGATTTATTTTTATCTATTTGATTTCAATGATAAACAACATATTAAAACTCTTTTAATATGTTTTTGGATATGTATTTACCATTTAAGATTTTAATATTAAAACTCTTTTAATATTAAAACAACATATTACACTAACCTCTTGATGTACTGCAGCGTGTCTGCGCCTTTGAGATTCGTCTTCAGGATACCAGATGTTGTCCCTCTAGCTTGTCCACACCAAGAACACCTATGGCAGCCCTTGAACAGCTTCTAAAGCCTTTTCTATTAATTAGAAATTCAAGTTCTGCCTTTTAAGAGATTAGATATGTAAACAGGACACTAGAAACAATTTCTAGTGTTCTTAATTCAAGAGATTGATGGCTAATCTCTTTGAATTGATGAGAGATGAAGAAGAATAGAGGGAGGGCTGCAAAAATGGCATGACAAAGGAGTGTGGCTGCTGGTTGTATTTTATTTTCTCATAACAACACTTAAATAGCTAGGTTAACACATTAAACCCTTTTCCACATGTCACCCTTTGATTAGCTCTAGGTTTAAGTGACCCAATCACATTGTGCCAAGTGTCAAACCTATATTTAATCTTGATTTTAATCATCTTATATGATTAAAAAAACATTTGGCAAGCTTATGTGTTATGCCATGTGTCACCATCTCATGGTGCCACGTGTCACACTGTAAAATGACCAAAATGCCCCTGTGTCTTAATTTTGAGTTCTCAACCCAAAATAATTATTTTTCTTCTTCTAATTAATTTATATCAAATATAAATTAATTAATTAATCTCTATTAATTAATTTCTCATTAATTAAATTCATATTTAAACACTTTAAATATAAATTTAACTTATATTATACATCCAATAATCTAGATTTGGTTTCAAGTCATGCTAGGGACTTTGCAATCTAATTGCAAACCAAACCTATTTAATTAATCAATTAAACTCTTTAATTAATTAATTAAATCATATTTAATTAGGTGATAACTTGTGTATGTATGTGACTTACTGGGCTCATCACTAATTGGCAATGAGACATGATATCAACTCTTAATATCATCAGAACTCTTTCTTACCATAAATGATTTCTCTAAATCATTTTATGAACCTCATAGACCATGGTTAACACCTAGCATAGCATGCCATGGCCACCCAATTAGTAATAAGGTTTACCTTAAATGAACCTATAATCATATGTTACCATGCACTAGAATCTTTCTGTTACAAAATCCCAACTCAAGCTGGAGTTATGGTTTATGTCAAACTCCATTTGCTATGAATATAATATTCTCTTTTAATTCCAGTTCTTGATTAAAAAGATTTTCTCATCAGAAACTCTTTTCTGAATAAATCTATCTGTCCTGGCCAGGAACTTGAAACAACAAGAACAATTAAATGAACATAGGATTTTATCTCTATTTACTTAGAGGAACATATTCCATCTTGATCAACACCTACCTCCATATATAACTAGTAGGAGCTAACACATACCCATATACCCATACACAGTACAAGTATGAAAGCAGTATCAAACTCAAACTACCTATATACAAGATAACTGTGCTATATCAGGTCTAAAGATTATATGCAATGATATAATTTATGACAAAACATTGACAAGAGTAAACTCCATGTGCTTGTCATAAGTGTCACTGGTTCGGCCTACTTATCATTTATAAGTGCCTATCATGTTTGTTATATGGCATGAGACTCACCATTCTATCTTATTTATATCTCATATAAATAACTTGGGAACACACATGAATACAATCTTTCTGGATAAGTCATGTCCTTATTATGAAGTATCCTCGATTATGAACCTATTTATGATACTTCGTGCTAGAAATATTGTCACTCATATTCTTAACAACTTAAGAATAATATTTCTAACAAAATATCAATGGACCTTTTCTATTACACATAAATATATTATGTAAACGGAAAAGTGGAAATGCCTTTTATTAATAAAAATATGTACAAGATACATACTAAATGATATGCTCTAGGGCATACTACTAACAATCTCCCACTAGCACTAGAGCCATTCATTACAATATCTTAGACCCATCTTCTCAACATGTCAGTCTAACTGAGCTTGTGACAAAGGCTTAGTGAATGGATCAGCTGGTTTTTTCAGCTGATGTTATATTTTCTGCATGGCTACATCGCCTCGCCCAACTATTTCTCTGATAATGTGGTAGCGCCTTTCTATGTGTTTGGATTTCTGGTGAGACCATGGCTCCTTGCTTTGTATGATTGCTCCATTATTGTCACGGTGTAGTGGGCTGGCGACTTAATGGAAGGAACTCTGTAAGTTCTGTCACCAACTTCTTTATCCAAACGACTTCCTTTGCGACATTCGATGCGACAATATACTCGACCTCTGTAGTGGAATCTGCGATCGTGCTCTGTTTGGAACTCTTCCAACCGATCGCACCTCCATTACAAATGAACACATATCCAGGTAGACTTTCTATCATCGATATCGATTGGAAATCGAGAATCGGTATAACCATCCAATTGCAAGTCTCCACCTCCATAAATCAAGAATAAATCCTTAGTTCTTCTCAAGTACTTAAGAATATTCTTGTGACTATCGATGTTCCAAACCTGGATTGGATTGATACCTGCTAGTCAAACTAACAGCATATGCGATATCCGGCCTAGTACACAACATTGCATACATTAAACTTCCAATAGCCGAAGCATATGGAATCCTGGCCATCTTATCTCTTTCTTCAGGTGTCTTTGGTGACATCTCTTTAGAAAGATGGATACCATGTCTCACTGGTAACAATCCTCTCTTGGAATCAAGCATGTTAAACCTCTTTAACACGTTTTCCAAGTATAGACTTTGGGATAAACCAATTATTCTTTTCGCTCTATCTCTATAAATGCGAATCCCAAGAATATAGGTTGCCTCCCCTAAGTGTTTCATGGAGAATGTATTTAACAACCATACCTTTATAGTCGTCAACATACCTGTGTCATTACCCATCAACAGTATGTCATCCACATATAAGACAAGGAAAGTGATAGCACTGTCACTAACCTTCTTATATACACATGGCTCATCCTCATTTTTGATAAAACCAAAGGATTTAATGGCTTCATCAAAACGGATGTTCCAACTCCTTGAAGCTTGTTTCAACCCATAAATGGATCGCTTTAGCTTGCATACCTTGGAACCAACTTGGGATTCAAATCCCTTAGGTTGTTCCATGAAAATGTTTTCTTCAATGTATCCATTGAGAAAAGCTGTTTTGACATCCATCTGCCAAATCTCATAATCATAGTATGCAGCTATTGCTAATAAAATCCTAATTGATTTAAGTATGGCAACAGGCGAGAAAGTCTCCTCATAGTCGATTCCTTGCCTTTGGCGAAACCCTTTCGCTACTAGCCTTGCCTTATAGGTCTCTACCTTTCCATCAGAACCGATTTTCTTCTTGAAAACCCATTTGTTCCCTATAGGTATAATACCTTCAGGTGGGTCAACAAAATCCCAAACTTGATTCTTATACATGGAATCAATCTCGGATTTCATAGCTTCAATCCATTTTGAAGAGTCTATATCTGATATAGCTTCTTCATAGGTAAGTGGATCATCTCCATGATCTACTTCTTCATGAGTAGACAACTCTTATTCTTGTTCTTCTTCATGAAGAAAACCATATCTTACTGGTGGGTGAGATACCTTGGTTGTTCTACATGGAACAGCTGTAGATGTTTCATCAACGGGTATTGGTTGACTAGATGGATCTATATCCACCTGATCTGTTGGTTGGTCAGAATTCTCCAATTCTAACTCTATTTGCCTTCCTTTGCCTCCTTCTTGAACAAACTGTTGTTCAAGAAATGTGGCATTTCTAGTTATCACAACCTTTTGTGAAGTAGGCAAATAAAAATAATATCCAAAACTATCTTTTGGATATCCAACAAATCGACCTTTTTCTGATCTGGTCTCCAATTTATCGATTATTGACTTTTGATATAAGTGGACAACCCCAAATCTTAACATGCTTAAGACTTGGTTTTCTTCCATGCCATATCTCATAAGGTGTGGAAGAAACTGATTTTGATGGAATCCTATTCAGAATATACAAAGTGATTCTAATGCAAATCCCAAAGAAGATTGGCATATCGGTATAGCTCATCATACGTACCATATCCAATAAGTACGATTTCTCCTTTCAGATACACCATTCAGCTATGGCATTCCTAGAGGAGTCAGCTGAGAAACAATGCCATGCTCTCTCAAGTATTCATCAAATTCAGTACTCAAATATTCACCTCCACGATCTGATCGAAGAGCTTTATTACTCTTTCCTGTTTGATTTTCTACTTCAGATTTAAATTCTTTAAACTTTTCAAAGGATTAATGTTTGTATTTCATCAAATACAAATACCCAAATCTTGATTTATCATCAGTAAAGGTAATAAAGTAATGAAAGCCCCCTCTAGCCATTTCTTTAAATGGACCACATACATCACTATGTATTAGCTCCAAAATATTTTCAGCTCTTAGCCCTTGTCCAACAAAGGGTGATCTAGTCATTTTGCCCTGAAGGAAAGATTCACAAGTTGGAGTAGGCTCAGAGCCCAATGAGGATAGAATTCCCATTTTCTCCATTTTTGCAATCCTATCTTCTGCAACATGACATAACCATAAGTGACAAATATATTTTGAACTTGAGTTGGTTTTCACCATGGCATTGCATTCATTTAGATTGCTATACTCTGGCCAGTGGAAACACTTTTTTACTGGCAATGGAACACTTTCCTGTTGGCAATGGAAACACTTTCTTACTCCTTTGTCAGCTTTGGTCTTCCTTTTCTGTTTAGCTATTTTCTTGGAAGGACCAGGAATCTGAGGTTTCTTTTTCCTATTGCCCTTCTTCTTGCTGGACTTTCCAGCAGAAGAAGATGCAACCAAAGCTACCTCTTTTCCTTTATTACCTGGTATATTCTTTTGGGAAATAACCAGCATGTTGAGTAAACCAGCTAAGGTGCATTCCTGTTTAGTCATATGGAAATTTGTTACAAAATTCCCAAAAGACTCAGGAAGGGACTGAAGGATCAAATTCGTCTGTAGTTGGAAATCCATGTTGAAGTCAAGATGTTCCAACTGCTCAATCAGCCGAATCATCTTGTGGACATGATCCCCAACATTCTGTCCCTCAGACATCCTCATACGGAATAGCTGTCTAGATATCTCATACCTAGCATTCCTGCTGTGCTCACCATACAACTCTTGTAGGTGAAGGAGGATCTCACTCGCACTCTGCATGTTCTCATGTTGCTTCTGTAACTCATTACTCATGGAAGCAAGCATGTAACACTTAGCTCTCATATCATGCTCCTTCCACTTGTCCAAAGTTTCATGTTCCTCTTGTGTGGCCTCTGGAGGTAAGGGACCAGGAACATTTGAATCTAGAACATATCCTATATGTTCAAGGTTCAGGACAAGTTTCAAATTTCTTAGCCAATCAGACAGATTAGGTCCTGTCAACCTGTTGTGATCAAGTATGCTTGCAAGGATATTGGATGGTGGTGGTTGTTTTGTGCTCATTTTTATCAGAAAATTAAGCTGAGAAAATAACGATTAATTAGTAAATGTATCATGTAATTAACCAAAATGATTATGGTCTTTAAATCAAATTGGTCCTCCCACTAACTTAGCGAATCCTACACTTCCAAAGTAGAAAACGGAAATCCTAGTTGGATGGATTTCTAGTGGGTGATTGAATTCTTATAATTCTATTGATCATCCTCAGGTACATCCATTATTGGACTTACAATAAACTATAAGTGAGCAACTCCTTGCCCATCACATCTCATATGAGGTTCAATCCTTTACCAAGCCCCTAATGCTCAAAATCTCAGGTACATCCATTATTGACTTATCTTGCATCAGTTAAGTTGATCCCATTGAGCCAGTAATTATGTAAATAATTTTAATGTCCTCAGGTACATCCAATATTGGCCACCAAACCATTTACATATTTATAACATCTCATGCTTAACAATTATTCTTAAGAAAATCTCTTAAATTAATTGCATCTCATGCAACTATTTAAAATTTCTTAAAATAATTGCCCCAATGGAGGGCCTATGTTATAATTACTTTAATTATAACATTTCCAACTTAATCATTTGTTTGGAAGATTATATGGTCATTCTAATTACTATTAAGGTCTCACTTTGCACATTATCCATTTAGCATGCATATATCATATAATTGCATACATTCCCATACATCTCATACATTCATGGATAAGCAGTAAATATGGTATGATCATGGACTTTCTAAGGGATTCAATTCTGAGCCACCAAGAATTGAATCAGGGCATTCCTAGGTGTATTTCATTCATTCATTTTACAAGAGTTGCTGAAGGAGTACATAATCAACACTTGATATTGAATTCCTCCCACTGGTCCCACCAATGCTCTTGACCTCCTTGAACTTCTTGCAATCCAATATTACATAGTAATCCTTGGCATACCAAGGCGAATTTACAAGAACTTAAATAAATGAAATTACAACCCAAAAATTATTACAAACTTAATAATACATGCCCAAAATAAATTAAAATAAATAAATTAATTTACAATCCCAAAGAAACATAAAAGAAATAAATCCAATCACATTGGTCTTTTATAGTCCATGGTCATGCATCATGCATATCACTATTTAACAATTAAATAAAACATACATACTTAAATTAAATTGAATATCTCATATTCAACTTAAAAAACCAGATTTGAATATGATTCAAATAAATTTAAAAATTCAGATTTGAATCACATTCAAACAACTTTAAAAATTCAGATTTGAATCACATTCAAACATTTTTTAAAAAATCAGATTTGAATCACATTCAAACATTTTTTAAAAAATCAGATCTGAATTTTATTCAATCAATTTTAAAAAATCAGATTTAAATATGATTCAAACAACTTTAAAAATTCAAATTTGAATCACATTCAAACAACTTTTAAAATTCAGATTTGAATCACATTCAAACAATTTTAAAATTCTGATTTGAATCATAATTTAATTGTGTGATTAAAAATCCTAATTAAACATTTCAATTAGTCATATGATGAACCTTTCATCATGCAACTGAAGGAACGGAAGCGTGAAAAACACAAGATTATACCATTGAATTCAAAAATTTTCACCTAGGATCACATGCACCATGCAAGATTTATTTTTATCTATTTGATTTCAATGATAAACAACATATTAAAACTCTTTTAATATGTTTTTGGATCTGTATTTGCCATTTAAGATTTTAAAATTAATCAAATTAATTTTAGAACCCTAGATTAAATCAAGAACGATTACACTAACCTCTTGATGTGCTGCAGCGTGTCTGCGCCTTTGAGATTCGTCTTCAGGACAACAGATGTTGTCCCTCTAGCTTGTCCACACCAAGAACACCTATGGCAGCCCTTGAACAGCTTCTAAAGCCTTTTCTATTAATTAGAAATTCAAGTTCTGCCTTTTAAGAGATTAGAGATGTAAACAGGACACTAGAAACAATTTCTAGTGTTCTTAATTCAAGAGATTGATGGCTAATCTCTTTGAATTGATGAGAGATGAAGAGAAATAGCTGGAGAGGCTCAAAGTGGCGTGACATATGAGAGGAGAGGCTGCTGGTTGTGTTTTCTTTTCATAACCCCACTTAAATAGCTAGGTTAACACATTAAACCCTAGCCACATGTCACCTTTTGATTAGCTCTAGGTTTAAGTGACCCAATCACATTGTGCCAAGTGTCAAACCTATATTTAATCTTGATTTTAATCATCTTACATGATTAAAAATATTTGGCAAGCTTATGTGTCATGCCATGTGTCACCATCTCATGGTGCCACGTGTCACACTGCAAAATGACCAAAATGCCCCTGTGTCTTAATTTTGAGTTATTAACACAAAATAATTATTTTCTTCTTCTAATTAATTTATATCAAATATAAATTAATTAATTAATCTCTATTAATTAATTTCTCATCAATTAAATTCATATTTAAACACTTTAAATATAAATTTAATTTATACTACACATCCAATAATCTAGATTTGGTTTCAAGTCATGCTAGGGACTTTGCAATTTTATTGCAAACCAAATCTATTTAATTAATCAATTAAACTCTTTAATTAATTAATTAAATCATATTTAAATAGGTGATAACTTGTGTATGTGTGTGACTTACTAGGCTCATCACTAATTGGCAATGAGACATGATATCAACTCTTAATATCATCGAACTCTTTCTTACCATAAATGATTTCTCTAAATCATTTTATGAACCTCATAGACCATGGTTAACACCTAGCATAGCATGCCATGGCCACCCAATTAGTAATAAGATTTACCTTAAATGAACCTATAATCATATGTTACCATGCACTAGAATCTCTACATTACAAAATCCCAACTCAAGTGAGTCATGGTTTATGTCAAACTCCATTTGCTATGAATATTATGTTCTCTTTTAATTCCAGTTCTTGATTAAAAGATTTTCTCATCGAAACTCTTTTACGAATAAATCTATCATCTGGCCAGAACTTGAAACATCAAGAACAATTAAATGAACATAGGATTTTATCTCTATTTACTTAGAGGCAGATTCCATCTTGATCAACACCTACCTCCATATATAACTAGTAGGAGCCAACAGATGCCCATATACCCATACATAGTACAAGTATGAAAGCAGATCAAACTCAAACTACCTATATACAAGATAATCGTGCTATCTCGTGTCTAAAGATTATATGCCGATATGATTTATGACAAAACATTGACAAGAGTAAACTCCATGTGCTTGTCATAAGCGTCCCTGGTTCGGCCTACTTATCATTTATAAGTGCCTATCATGTTTGTTATATGGCATGAGACTCACCATTCCATCTTATTTATATCTCATATAAATAACTTGGGAACAAAAATGAATACAATCTTTCTGGATAAGTCATGTCCTTATTATGAAGTATCCTCGATTGTGAACCTATTTATGATACTTTGTGCTAGAAATATTGTCACTCATATTCTTAACAACTTAAGAATAATATTTCTAACAAAATATCAATGGACCTTTTCTATTACACATAAATATATTATGTAAACGGAAAAGTGGAAATGCCTTTTATTAATAAAATATCTACAAGATACATACTAAATGATATGCTCTAGGGCATACTACTAACAATCTCCCACTAGCACTAGAGCCATTCATTACAATACCTTAGACCCATCTTCTCAAGATGTCAGTCTAACTGAGCTTGTGACAAAGGCTTAGTGAATGGATCAACTGGTTTTTCAGCTGATGTTATTTTTTTCTGCATGGCTATATCGCCTTGCCCAACTATATCTCTGATAATGTGGTAGTGCCTTTCTATGTGTTTGGATTTTGGGTGAGACCTTAGTTCCTTAGCCTGTATGACTGCTCCATTGTTGTCACAGTGTAGTGGAACGCTAACTCAATGGAAGGAACTCTGTAAGTTCTATTTACGAACTTCTTTATCCAAAGCGACTTCATTTGCAACATCGATGCGGCAATATACTCGACCTCTGCGATGGAATCTGCGATCGTGCTCTGTTGGAACTCTTCCAACCGATCGCACCTCCATTACAAATGAACACATATCCGGTAGACTTTCTATCATCGATATCGATTGGAAATCGAATCGAGATAACCATCCAATTGCAAGTCTCCACCTCCATAAATCAAGAATAAATCCTTAGTTCTTCTTAAGTACTTAAGAATATTCTTGTGACTATCCATGTTCCAAACTGGATTGGATTGATACCGCTAGTCAAACTAACGGCATATGCGATATCAGGCCTAGTACACAACATTGCATACATTAAACTTCCAATAGCCAGAAGCATATGGAATCTGGCCATCTTATCTCTTTCTTGGTGTCTTTGGAGACATCTCTTTAGAAAGGTGGATACCATGTCTCACTGGTAACAATCCTCTCTTGGAATCAAGCATGTTAAACCTCTTTAACACCTTTTCCAAGTATAGACTTTGGGATAAACCAATTATTCTTTCGCTCTATCTCTATAGATGCGAATCCCAAGAATATAGGTTGCCTCCCTAAGTCTTTCATGGAGAATGTATTTGACAACCATACCTTTATAGTCGTCAACATACCGTATCATTACCCATCAACGAGTATGTCATCCACATATAAGACAAGGAAAGTGATAGCACTGTCACTAACCTTCTTATATACACATGGCTCATCCTCATTTTGATAAAACCAAAAGATTTAATGGCTTCATCAAAGCGGATGTTCCAACTTTCAAGCTTGTTTCAACCCATAAATGGATCGCTTTAGCTTGCATACCTTGGAACCATCTTGGGATTCAAATCCCTTAGGTTGTTCCATGAAAATGTTTTCTTCAATGTATCCATTGAGAAAATTTTGACATCCATCCGCCAAATCTCATAATCATAGTATGCATTATTGCTAATAAAATCCTAATTGATTTAAGCATGGCAACAAAGAGAAAATCTCCTCATAGTCTATTCCTTGCCTTTGGGAAACCCTTTCGCTACTAACCTTGCTTTATAGGTCTCTACCTTTCCATCGTAACCAATTTTCTTCTTGAAAACCCATTTGTTCCCTATAGGTACAATACCTTGGTGGGTCAACAAGATCCCAAACTTGATTCTTATACATGGAATCAATCTCGGATTTCATAGCATCAATCCATTTTGAAGAGTCTATATCGATATAGCTTCTTCATAGGTAAGTGGATCATCTCCATGATCTACTTCTTCATGAGTAGACAACTCTTGTTCTTCTTCATGAAGAAAACCATATCTCACGGTGGGTGAGATACCTAGTTGTTCTACGAGGAACATCTGTAGATGTTTCATCAATGGGTATAGGTTGACTAGATGGATCTATATCCATCGATGCATTGGTTGGTCGAATTCTCCAATTCTAACTCTATTTGCCATCCTATGCCACCTTCTTGAACTAACTTTTGTTCAAGAAATGTTGCATCTCTACTTATCACAACCTTTTTGTGAAGTAGGCAAATAAAAATAATATCCAAAACTATCTTTTGGATATCCAACAAATCGACCTTTTACGATCCGGTCTCCAATTTATCGGTGTTGACTTTTTGATATAATTTGGACAACCCCAAATCTTAACATGCTTAAGACTTGGTTTTCTTCCATGCCATATCTCATAAGGTGTGGAAGAAACTGATTTTGATGGAATCCTATTCAGAATATATAAAGCTGATTCTAATGCAAATCCCCAAAAGAAGATTGGCATATCAGTATAGCTCATCGTACTACGTACCATATCCAATAGGGTATGATTTCTCCTTTCAGATACACCATTCAGTTGTGGCATTCCTGGAGGAGTCAGCTGAGAAACAATGCCATGCTATCTCAAGTATTCATCAAATTTAGTACTCAAATATTCACCTCCACGATCTGATCGAAGAGCTTTATTACTCTTTCATGTTTGATTTTCTACTTTAGATTTAAATTCTTTGAACTTTTCAAAAGATTCATGTTTGTATTTCATCAAATACAAATACCCAAACCTTGATTTATCATCAGTAAAGGTAATAAAATAATGAAAATCCCCTCTAGCCATTTCTTTAAATGGACCACATACATCACTATGTATTAGCTCCAAAATATTTTCAGCTCTTAGCCCTTGTCCAACAAAGGGTGATCTAGTCATTTTGCCCTGAAGACAAGATTCACAAGTTGAAGTAGGCTCAGAGCCCAATAAGGATAGAATCCCATTTTCTCCAATTTTGTAATCCTATCTTCTGCAACATGACATAACCTTAAGTGCCAAATATATTTTGAACTTGAGTTGGTTTTCACCACGGCATTGCTTTCAATTAGATTGCTATACTCAGGCCAGTGGAAACACTTTCTTACTGGCAATGGAAACTCTTTCCTATTGGCAATGGAAACACTTTCCTTTGCCTCCATCAGCTTTAGTCTTCCTTTTCTGTTTAGCTATTTTCTTGGAAGGACCAGGAATCTGAGGTTTCTTTTTCCTATTGCCCTTCTTCTTGTTGGACTTTCCAGCAGAAGAAGATGCAACCAAAGCTACCTCTTTTCCTTTATTGCCTGGCATATTCTTTTGGGCAATAACCAGCATGTTGAGTAAACTAGCTAAGGTGCATTCCTATTTAGTCTTATGGAAATTTGTCACAAAATTCCCAAAGACTCGGGGAAGGGGCGAAGGATCAAATCCGTTTGTAGTTGGAAATCCATGTTGAAGTCAAGATGTTCCAACTGCTCAATTAGCCGAATCATCTTGTGGACATGATCCCCAACATTCTGTCCCTCAGAGATCTTCATGTGGAACAGCTGCCTAGATATCTCATACCTAGCATTCCTCATGCTCACCATACAACTCTTGTAGGTGAAGGAGGATCTCACTTGCACTCTGCAAGTTTTCATCTTTATACGTAACTCATTACTCATGGAAGCAAACATGTAACACTTAGCTCTCATATCATGCTCCTTCCACTTGTCCAAAGTATCATGTTCCTCTTGTGTGGCCTCTGGAGGTAAGGGACCAGGAACATTTGAATATAGAACATATCCTATATGTTCAAGGTTCAGGACAAGTTTCAAATTTCTTAGCCAATCAGACAGATTAGGTCCTGTCAACCTGTTGTGATCAAGTATGCTTGCAAGGATATTGGATGGTGGTGGTTGTTTTGTGCTCATTTTATCAGAAAATTAACTGCAGAAAATAACCAGATTAATTAGTAAATGTATCATGTAATTAACCAAAATGATTATGGTCTTTTAATCAAATTGGTCCTCCCACTAACTTAGCGAATCCTACACTTCCAAAGTAGAAAACGGAAATCCTAGTTGGATGGATTTCTAGTGGGTGATTGAATTCTTATAATTCTATTGATCATCCTCAGTACATCCATTATTGGAATTACAATAAACTATAAGTGAGCAACTCCTTGCCCATCACATCTCATGTGAGGTTCAATCCTTTTACTAGCCCCTAATGCTCAAAATCGGTACATCCAATATTGACTTATCTTGCATTAGTTAAGTTGATCCCATTGAGCGATAATTATGCAAATAATTTTAATGTCCTCAGTACATCCAATATTGGCCACCAAACCATTTACATATTTACAACATCTCATGCTTAACAATTATTCTTAAGAAAATCTCTTAAATTAATTGCATCTCATGCAACTATTTAAAATTTCTTAAAATAATTGCCCCAATGGAGGGCTTATGTTATAATTACTTTAATTATAGCATTTCCAACTTAATCATTTGTTTGGAAGATTTTATAGCCATCCTAATTACTATTAAGGTCTCACTTTGCACATTATCCATTTAGCATGCATATATCATATAATTGCATACATTCCCATGCATCTCATGCATTCATGGATAAGCAGTAAATATGGTATGATCATGGACTTTCTAAGGGATTCAATTCTGAGCAACTAAGAATTGAATCAGGGCATTCCTAGGTGCATTTCATTCATTCATTTTACAAGAGTTGCTGAAGGAGTACATAATCAACACTTGATATTGAATTCCTCCCCTTTGGTCCCACCAATGCTCTTGACCTCCTTGAACTTCTTGCAATCCAATATTACATAGTAATCCTTGGCATACCAAGGCGAATTTACAAGAACTTAAATAAATGAAATTACAACCCAAAAATATTACAAACTTAATAATACATGCCCAAAATAAATTAAATTAAATTAATTAATTTACAATCCCAAAGAAACATAAAAGAAATAAATCCAATCACATTGGTCTTTTATAGTCCATGATCATCCATCATGCATATCACTATTTAACAATTAAATAAAACATACATTATTAAATTAAATTGAATATCTCATATTCAACTTAAAATTCAGATTTGAATATGATTCAAATAAATTTAAAAATTCAGATTTGAATCTCATTCAAACAAATTTAAAAATTCAGATTTGAATCACATTCAAACAACTTCAAAAATTCAGATTTGAATCACATTCAAACATTTTTAAAAATCAGATTTGAATCACATTCAAATATTTTTAAAAAATCAGATCTGAATTTTATTGAATCAATTTTAAAAATCAGATTTAAATATGATTCAAACAACTTTAAAAATTCAGATTTGAATCTCATTCAAACAACTTTTAAAATTCAGATTTGAATCACATTCAAACATTTTTAAAATTCTGATTTGAATCATAATTTAATTGTGTGATTAAAACAACTAATTCAACACTTTAATTAGTCAAAGAATAGGCCTTAGATCATACAACAATTGCAGAATTAAAAGCCAAACCTTGAACCACCCAAGGAACCATTGTTGCCA
The DNA here is from genome assembly GCF_030052815.1 of Hevea brasiliensis. Taxonomy (NCBI): domain Eukaryota; kingdom Viridiplantae; phylum Streptophyta; class Magnoliopsida; order Malpighiales; family Euphorbiaceae; genus Hevea; species Hevea brasiliensis. The sequence continues at coordinate 46,801,358 of NC_079505.1, forward strand.
TACCAATGGTGGCTTCACCATGTGACGCCACACCTCATGATCCAACCAGCAATGAATCTCTTGATCTCATGATCAAACACACAATTAAATTATATAATCAACAATCTAAATGGCAAATATAGTGGCTCTGATACCAATTGAAGGAACGGAAGCATGAAAAACACAAGATTATACCATTGAATTCAAAAATTTTCACCTAGGGTCACATGCACCATGCAAGATTTATTTTTATCTATTTGATTTCAATGATAAACAACATATTAAAACTCTTTTAATATGTTTTTGGATCTGTATTTGCCATTTAAGATTTTAAAATTAATCAAATTAATTTTAGAACCTAGATTAAATCAAGAACGATTACACTAACCTCTTGATGTCTTTGCGGCGTGTCTGCCTTTGAGATCGTCTTGAGGACACGGATGTTGTCCCTCTAGCTTGTCCACACCAAGAACACCTATGGCAGCCCTTGAACAGCTTCTAAAGCCTTTTCTATTAATTAGAAATTCAAGTTCTGCCTTTTAAGAGATTAGAGATGTAAATAGGACACTAGAAACAATTTCTAGTGTTCTTAATTCAAGAGATTGATGGCTAATCTCTTTGAATTGATGAGAGATGAAGAGAAATAGCTGGAGAGGCTCAAAGTGGCGTGACATATGAGAGGAGAGGCTGCTGGTTGTGTTTTCTTTTCATAACCCCACTTAAATAGCTAGGTTAACACATTAAACCCTAGCCACATGTCACCTTTTGATTAGCTCTAGGTTTAAGTGACCCAATCACATTGTGCCAAGTGTCAAACCTATATTTAATCTTGATTTTAATCATCTTACATGATTAAAAATATTTGGCAAGCTTATGTGTCATGCCATGTGTCACCATCTCATGGTGCCACGTGTCTGTACAAAATGACCAAAATGCCTGTGTCTTAATTTTGAGTTCTTAACCCAAAATAATTATTTTCTTCTTCTAATTAATTTATATCAAATATAAATTAATTAATTAATCTCTATTAATTAATTTCTCATCAATTAAATTCATATTTAAACACTTTAAATATAAATTTAATTTATACTACATCAATAATCTAGATTTGGTTTCAAGTCATGCTAGGGACTTTGCAATTTTATTGCAAACCAAATCTATTTAATTAATCAATTAAACTCTTTAATTAATTAATTAAATCATATTTAAATAGGTGATAACTTGTGTATGTGTGTGACTTACTAGGCTCATCACTAATTGGCAATGAGACATGATATCAACTCTTAATATCATCAGAACTCTTTCTTACCATAAATGATTTCTCTAAATCATTTTATGAACCTCATAGACCATGGTTAACACCTAGCATAGCATGCCATGGCCACCCAATTAGTAATAAGATTTACCTTAAATGAACCTATAATCATATGTTACCATGCACTAGAATCTCTCATTACAAAATCCCAACTCAAGCCGAGTCATGGTTTATGTCAAACTCCATTTGCTATGAATATTATGTTCTCTTTTAATTCCAGTTCTTGATTAAAAAGATTTTCTCATCAGAAACTCTTTTCTGAATAAATCTATCTGTCATGGCCAGGAACTTGAAACATCAAGAACAATTAAATGAACATAGGATTTTATCTCTATTTACTTAGAGGAACAGATTCCATCTTGATCAACACCTACCTCCATATATAACTAGTAGGAGCCAACAGATGCCCATATACCCATACATAGTACACGTATGAAAGCAGTATCAAACTCAAACTACCTATATACAAGATAACTGTGCTATCTCAGGTCTAAAGATTATATGCACTGATATGATTTATGACAAAACATTGACAAGAGTAAACTCCATGTGCTTGTCATAAGCGTCACTGGTTCGCCCTACTTATCATTTATAAGTGCCTATCATGTTTGTTATATGGCATGAGACTCACCATTCCATCTTATTTATATCTCATATAAATAACTTGGGAACAAACATGAATACAATCTTTCTGGATAAGTCATGTCCTTATTATGAAGTATCCTCGATTGTGAACCTATTTATGATACTTTGTGCTAGAAATATTGTCACTCATATTCTTAACAACTTAAGAATAATATTTCTAACAAAATATCAATGGACCTTTTCTATTACACATAAATATATTATGTAAACGGAAAAGTGGAAATGCCTTTTATTAATAAAATATCTACAAGATACATACTAAATGATATGCTCTAGGGCATACTACTAACAGCAACAATTGCAGAATTTAATAACAACCATGCGCACCATGTTGGAGTTCATCAAGCATACCGCCACACCTCTTGATCCAACCAGCAATGGATCAATCATCTCATAATCAAATCACACAATTAAATCATATAATAAACAATCTAAATGGCAAATATAGTGGCTCTGATACCGATTGAAGGAACGGAAGCGTGAAAAACACAAGTTTATACCATTGAATTCAAAATTTTCACCTAGGGTCACATGCATCATGCAAGATTTATTTTTATCTATTTGATTTCAATGATAAACAACATATTAAAACTCTTTTAATATGTTTTTGGATCTTTATTTGCCATTTAAGATTTTAAAATTAATCAGATTAATTTTAGAACCCTAGATTAAATCAAGAACGATTACACTAACCTCTTGATGTACTGTAGCGTGTCTGCGCCTTTGGGATTCGTCTTCAGGACACCAGATGTTGTCCCTCTAGCTTGTCCACACCAAGAACACCTATGGCAGCCCTTGAATAGCTTCTAAAGCCTTTTCTATTAATTAGAAATTCAAGTTCTGCCTTTTAAGAGATTATAGATGTAAACAGGACACTAGAAACAATTTCTAGTGTTCTTAATTCAAGAGATTGATGGCTAATCTCTTTGAATTGATGAGAGATGAAGAAGAATAGAGGGAGGGCTGCAAAAATGGCGTGACAAAGGAGTGTGGCTGCTGGTTGTATTTTATTTTCTCATAACAACACTTAAATAGCTAGGTTAACACATTAAACCCTTGCCACATGTCACCCTTTGACTAGCTCTAGGTTTAAGTGACCCAATCACATTGTGCCAAGTGTCAAACCTATATTTAATCTTGATTTTAATCATCTTATATGATTAAAAAACATTTGGCAAGCTTATGTGTTATGCCATGTGTCACCATCTCATGGTGCCACGTATCACACTGCAAAATGACCAAAATGCCCCTGTGTCTTAATTTTGAGTTCTCAACCCAAAATAATTATTTTTCTTCTTCTAATTAATTTATATCAAATATAAATTAATTAATTAATCTCTATTAATTAATTTCTCATTAATTAAATTCATATTTAAACACTTTAAATATAAATTTAACTTATGTTATACATCCAATAATCTAGATTTGGTTTCAAGTCATGCTAGGGACTTTGCAATCTAATTGCAAACCAAACCTATTTAATTAATCAATTAAACTCTTTAATTAATTAATTAAATCATATTTAATTAGGTGATAACTTGTGTATGTGTGTGACTTACTAGGCTCATCACTAATTGGCAATGAGACATGATATCAACTCTTAATATCATCAGAACTCTTTCTTACCATAAATGATTTCTCTAAATCATTTTATGAACCTCATAGACCATGGTTAACACCTAGCATAGCATGCCATGGCCACCCAATTAGTAATAAGGTTTACCTTAAATGAACCTATAATCATATGTTACCATGCACTAGAATCTCTCTATTACAAAATCCCAACTCAAGCTGGAGTTATGGTTTATGTCAAACTCCATTTGCTATGAATATAATGTTCTCTTTTAATTCCAGTTCTTGATTAAAAAGATTTTCTCATCAGAAACTCTTTTCTGAATAAATCTATCTGTCCTGGCCAGGAACTTGAAACATCAAGAACAATTAAATGAACATAGGATTTTATCTCTATTTACTTAGAGGAACAGATTCCATCTTGATCAACACCTACCTCCATATATAACTAGTAGGAGCCAACACATGCCCATATACCCATACACAGTACAAGTATGAAAGCAGTATCAAACTCAAACTACCTATATACAAGATAACTGTGCTATCTCAGGTCTAAAGATTATATGCACTGATATGATTTATGACAAAACATTGACAAGAGTAAACTCCATGTGCTTGTCATAAGTGTCACTGGTTCTGCCTACTTATCATTTATAAGTGCCTATCATGTTTGTTATATGGCATGAGACTTACCATTCCATCTTATTTATATCTGATACAAATAACTTGGGAACAAACATGAATACAATCTTTTTGGATAAGTCATGTCCTTATTATGAAGTATCCTCGATTGTGAACCTATTTATGATACTTCATGCTAGAAATATTGTCACTCATATTCTTAACAACTTAAGAATAATATTTCTAACAAAATATCAATGGACCTTTTCTATTACACATAAATATATTATGTAAATGGAAAAGTGGAAATGCCTTTTATTAATAAAAATATGTACAAGATACATACTAAATGATATGCTCTAGGGCATACTACTAACAGACCCATCTTCTCAAGATGACAGTCTAGCTGAGTTTGTGACATAGGCTTAGTGAATGGACAGCTGGATTTTCAACTGATGCTATTTTCTGCATGGCTACATCGCCTCGTCCAACTATTTCTCTAATAATGTGGCAGCGCCTTTCTATGTGTTTGGATTTCTGGTGAGGCCTTGGTTCCTTAGCCTGTATGACTGCTCCATTGTTATTACAGTGTAGTGGGCTGCGACTCAATGGAAGGACCTCTGCAAGTTCTATCATGAACTTCTTTATCCAAACGACTTCCTTTGCGGCATCGATGCAATAATATACTCAGCCTCAGTAGTGGAATCTGCAGTCGTGCTCTGTTTGGAACTCTTCCAACTGACTGCACCTCTATTACAAATGAACACATATCCAAAGGTAGACTTTCTATCATCGATATCTGATTGGAAATCAAAATCAGTATAACCATCTAATTGCAAGTCTCCACCTCCATAAATCGAGAATAAATACTTAATTCTTTTCAAGTACTTAAGGATATTCTTGACAGCTATCCAGTGTTCCAAACCTAGATTGGATTGATACCTGCTAGTCAAACTAATAGCATATGTGATATCCGGCCTAGTACACAACAATGCATACATTAAACTTCCAATAACTGAAGCATATGGAATCCTGGCCATCTTATCTCTTTCTTCAGGTGTGTTTGGAGACATCTCTTTAGAAAGGTGGATACCATGTCTCACTGGTAACAATCCTCTCTTGGAATCAAGCATGTTAAACCTCTTTAACACGTTTTCCAAGTATAGACTTTGGGATAAACCAATTATTCTTTTCGCTCTATCTCTATAGATGCGAATCCCAAGAATATAGGTTATCTCCCCTAAGTCTTTCATAGAGAATGCATTTGACAATCATACATTTACAGTTGTCAACATACCTGCGTCATTACCTATCAATAGTATGTCATCCAGATATAAGACAAGGAAAGTGATAGCACTGTCACTAACCTTCTTATATACACATGGCTCATCCTCATTTTTGATAAAACCAAATGATTTAATGGCTTCATCAAAATGGATGTTCCAACTCCTCGAAGCTTGCTTCAACCCATAAATGGATCGCTTTAGCTTGCATACCTTGGAACCATCTTGGGATTCAAAACCCCTAGGTTGTTCCATGAAAATGTTTTCTTCAATGTATCCATTGAGAAAAGCTGTTTTGACATCCATATGCCAAATCTCATAATCATAGTATGCAGCTATTGCTAATAGAATCCTAATTGATTTAAGCATGGCAACAGGCGAGAAAGTCTCCTCATAGTCGATTCCTTGCCTTTGGCGAATCGCTACTAGCCTTGCCTTATAGGTCTCTACCTTTCCATCAGAACCAATTTTCTTCTTGAAAATCCATTTGTTCCCTATAGGTACAATACCTTCAGGTGGGTCAGCAAGATCCCAAACTTGATTCTTATGCATAGAATCAATTTCAGATTTCATAGCATCAATCCATTTTGAAGAGTCTATATCTGATATAGCTTCTTCATAGGTAAGTGGATCATCTCCATGATCTACTTTTCATGAGTAGACAACTCTTGTTCTTCTTCATGAAGGAAACCATATCTCACTGGTGGGTGAGATACCCTGGTTGTTCTATGAGGAATAGCTGTAGATGTTTCATCAATGGGTGTAGGTTGACTAGATGGATCTATATCCATCTGATCTGTTGGTTGATCAGAATTCTCTAATTCCAACTCTATTTGCCTTCCTTTGCCTCTTTCTTGAACAAACTGTTGTTTAAAAAATGTGGCATCTCTACTCACCACAACCTTTTGTGATGTAGGCAAATAAAAATAATATCCAAAACTATCTTTTGGATATCCAACAAATCGACCCTTTTCTGATCTGGTTTCCAATTTATCAGTTTTCAGCCTTTTGATATAAGCTGGACAACCCCAAATCGTAACATGCTTAAGACTTGGTTTTCTTCCATGCCATATCTCATAAGGTGTGGAAGAAACTGATTTTGATGGAATCCTATTCAGAATATACAAACCTGATTCTAATGCAAATCTCCAAAAGGAGATTGGCATATCAGTATAGCTCATCATACTACGTACCATATCCAATAGGGTACGATTTCTCCTTTCAAATACACCATTCAGCTGTGGCATTCCTAGAGGAGTCAGCTGGGAAACAATGCCGTGCTCTCTCAAGTATTCATCAAATTCAGTACTCAAATATTCACCTCTACGATCTGATCGAAGATCTTTAATACTCTTTCCTGTTTGATTTTCTACTTCAGATTTAAATTCTTTGAACTTTTCAAAGGATTCATGTTTGTATTTCATCAAATACAAATACCTAAACCTTGATTTATCATTAGTAAAGGTAATAATGTAATGAAAACTGCCTCTAGCCATTTCCTTAAATGGACCACATACATCACTATGTATTAGCTCCAAAATATTTCAGGCCTTAGCCCTTGTCCAACAAAGGGTGATCTAGTCATTTTGCCCTGAAGGCAAGATTCACAAGTTGGAGTAGGCTCAGAGCCCAATGAGGATAGAATCCCTAGTTTCTCTAATTTTGCAATCCTATCTTCTGCAACATGACATAACCTTAAGTGCCAAATATATTTTGAACTTGAGTTGGTTTTCGCCATGGCATTGCATTCATTTACATCACTTACATTCATTTTGTGTTTGTCATTATTATCCAAATAATAAAGACCATTATTCATATAACCCGAACCAACATATTTATTTCCAAAATAAATATTGCAAACATCATTTGTGAACTGAAATTCATAGCCATTTCTAGTTAAACTAGATATAGAAATGATATTCTTAAAAGCATCAGGCACATATAAAATATTATCCAAAAACAAAACATGTCCAGACATGTAAAAAGATTTAGATCCTATGGCTAAAGCTTCAACAGTTGAGCCATTGCCAATCCAGAGTCTAACATCTCGAGAATGCAAGCTGCTACTATTTGCTAGTTCCTGCATATCATTAGAAATGTGAGAACTGACACCAGTATCTAAAACCCAAGCTGTAGATAAACTATGAGTATCATCAGAATTTAAATAACAAGATATGGACATACCTTCCGAAGGTGTATCCTTCTTGTCCTTCAGAGAAGCAAGATAGTCTAGGCAATTTCTTTTCTAGTGCCCATCCTTCTGGCAGTGGAAACACTTTCCTTTGCCTCCATCAACTTTAGTCTTCCCTTTCTGTTTAGCTATTTTCTTGGAAGGACCAGGAATCTGAGGTTTCTTTTTCTTAGTGCCCTTCTTCTTATTGGACTTTCCAGCAGAAGAAGATGCAATCAAAGCTACCTCTTTTCCTTTATTGCCTGGCATATTCTTTTGGGCAATAACCAGCATGTTGAGTAAACCAGCTAAGGTGCATTCCTATTTAGTCATATGGAAATTTGTCACAAAATTCCTAAAAGACTCAGGAAGGGACTGAAGGATCAAATCCGTTTGTAGTTGGAAATCCATGTTGAAATCAAGATGTTCCAACTGCTCAATCAGCCGAATCATCTTATGGACATGATCCCCAACATTTTGTCCCTCAGACATCCTCATGCGGAATAGCTATCTAGATATCTCATACCTAGCATTCCTGCTGTGCTCACCATACAACTCTTGTAAGTGAAGAAGGATCTCACTCGCACTCTGCATGTTCTCATGTTGCTCCTATAACTCATTACTCATGGAAGCAAGCATGTAACACTTAGCTCTCATATCATGCTCTTTCCACTTGTCCAAAGTTTCATGTTCCTCTGGAGTGGTCTCTAGAGGTAAGGGACAAGGAACATTTGAATCTAGAACATATCCTATATGTTTAAGGTTCAGGACAAGTTTCAAATTTCTTAGCCAATCAAAGAGATTAGGTCCTGTCAACCTATTGCGATCAAGTATACTTGGAAGGATATTGGATGGTGGTGGTTGTTCTGTGCTCATTATTATCAGAAAATTAACTGCAGAAAATAACCAGATTAATTAGTAAATGTATCAAATAATTAACCAAAATGATTATGGTCTTTTAATCAAATTGGTCCTCCCACTAACTTAGCGAATCCTACACTTCCAAAGTATAAAACGGAAATCCTAGTTGGATGGATTTCTAGTGGGTGATTTAGTTCTTATAATTCTATTGATCATCCTCAAGTACATCCATTATTGGAATTACAATAAACTATAAGTGAGCAACTCTTTGCCCATCACATCTCATGTGAGGTTCAATCCTTTACCCAGGCCCTAATGCTCAAAATCTCAGGTACATCCATTATTGACTTATCTTGCATTAGTTAAGTTAATCCCATTGAGCTAGTAATTATGCAAATAATTTTAATGTCCTCAGGTACATCCAATAGTGGCCACCAAACCATTTACATATTTACAACATCTCATGCTTAACAATTATTCTTAAGAAAATCTCTTAAATTAATTACATCTTATGCAAGTATTTAAAATTTCTTAAAATAATTGCCTCAATGGAGGGCCCATGTTATAATTACTTTAATTATAGCATTTCCAACTTAATCATTTGTTTGGAAGATTTTATGGTCATCCTAATTACTATTAAGGTCTCACTTTGCATATTATCCATTTAGCATGCATATATCATGTACTGCATACATTCACATACATCTCATGCATTTATGGACAATAAATAAATATGGTATGATCATGGACTTTCTAAGGGATTCAATTCTGAGCCACCAAGAATTGAATCAGGGCATTCCTATGTGCATTTCATTCATTCATTTTACAAGAGTTGCTGAAGGAGTACATAATCAACACTTGATCTTGAATTCCTACCACTGGTCCCACCAATGTTCTTGACCTCCTTGATCTTCTTGCAATCTAATTACATAGTAATCCTTGGCATACCAAGGTGAATTTACAAGAACTTAAATAAATAAAATTACAACCCAAAATTATTACAACCTTAATGATATATGCCCAAAATAAATTAAAATAAATTAATCAATTTACAATCCCAAAGAAACATAAAAGAGATAAATCCAATCACATTGGTCTTTTATAGTCCATGATCATCCATCATGCATATCACTATTTAACAATTAAATAAAACATACATACTTAAATTAAATTGAATATCTCATATTCAACTTAAAAATCCATATTTGAATATGATTCAAATAAATTTAAAAATTCAGATTTGAATCTCATTCAAACAAATTTAAAAATTCAGATTTGAATCACATTCAAACAACCTTAAAAATTCAGATTTGAATCACATTCAAACAATTTATAAAATATCAGATTTGAATCACATTTAACCAATTTTTAAAAATTCAGATCTGAATATTATTCAAACAACTTTAAAAATTCAGATTTGAATATGATTCAAACAACTTTAAAAATTCAGATTTGAATCACATTCAAACAACTTTTAAAATTCAAATTTGAATCACATTCAAACAATTTTTAAAATTCTGATTTAAATCAAAATTTAATTGTGTGATTAAAACTCTAATTAAACAATTTAATTAGACATAGGATGAGCTTTTAGATCATACAACAATTGCAAATTAAAAGCCAAACCTTGCACCACACCATGAAAGCACAAACCATGCGCACCATGTTGGTGTTCTCGAAGCATGCTGCCACACATCCATTGCAACCAGCAATGGATAAATTATCTCATGATCAAAACACATAATTAAATCATATAATCAACAATCTAAATGGCAAATATAGTGGCCCTGATATCAATTGAAGGAGCGGAAGCATGAAAAACACAAGTTTATACCATTAAATTAAAAAATTTTCACCTAGGGTCACATGCATCATGCAAGATTTATTTTTATCTATTTGATTTCAATGATAAACAACATATTAAAACTCTTTCAATATGTTTTGGGATCTGTATTTGCCATTTAAGATTTTAAAAATTAATCAGATTAATTTTAGAACCCTAGATTAGATCAAGAACAAATACACTAACTTCTTGATACACTGCAGTGTATTTGTGCCTTTTCGGATGCGTCTTCAGGACAGATGTTACCCCTCTAACTTGACCACACCAAGTTCACCTATGACAGCCCTTGAACAGCTTCTAAAGCTTTTTCTATTAATTAGAAAATCAATTTTTGCCTTTTAAGAGATTAAAGATGTAAACAGGACACTAGAAACAATTTCTAGTATTTTTAATTCAAGAGATTGTTTGCTAATCTCCTGGAATAGATGAGAGAAGAACATGAAGAGAGGGGAGAGCCTCTTGGGTGGTGACACCAAGGATATTAGCTGCTGGTTGTGTTGTTTTTTTTTTTCATAATAACACTAATATAGGTAGGTTAACACATAAAACCCTTGCCACATGTCACCCTCTGATTGGTTCTAGGTTTAATTGACCCAATCACATTGTGCCAAGTGTCAAACCTATATTTAATATTAATTTTAATCATTTTACATGATTAAAAAATATTTGGCAAGCTTATGTGCAGTGCCATGTGTCACCATCTCATGGTGCCACATGTCACCCTATGAAATGACCAAAATTTCCTTGTGTCTTAATTTTGAGTTCTCAACCCAAAATAATTTTTTCTCTTCTTCTAATCAATTTATATCAAATATAAATTAATTAATTAATCTTTATTAATTATTTTCTCATTAATTAAATTCATATTTAAACACTTTAAATATAAATTTAACTTACCCATCTACATCTAATAATCTAGATTTGGTTTCAAGTCATGCTAGGGACTTTGCAATCTAATTGCAAACCAAACCTATTTAATTAAACAATTAAACTCTTTAATTAATTAATTAATTAAATCATATTTAATTAGGTGATTGCTTGTGTATGTGTGTGACTTGCTAGGCTCATCACTAATTGGCAATAAGACATGATATCAACTCTTAATATCATCAGAACTCTTTTATACCATAAATGATTTCTCTAAATCATTTTATGCACCTCATAGACCATGGTTTATACCTAGCATAGCATGCCATGGCCACGCAATCAGCAATAAGGTTTACCTTAAATGAACCTATAATCATATGCTACCATGCACTAGAATCTCTCTATTACAAAATCCCAACTCAAGCTGGAGTCATGGTTTATGTCAAACCCCATTTACTATGAATATTATGTTCTCTTTTAATTCCAGTTCTTGATTAAAAAGATTTTCTCATTAGAAACTCTTTTCTGATTAAATCTATCTGTCCTGGCCAGGAACTTGAAATATCAAGAACAATTAAATGAACATAGGATTTTATCTCTATTTACTTAGAGGAACAGATTCCATCTTGATCAACACCTACCTCCATATATAACTTGTAACACCCTCCCTGTAGCAACTCCGTACATTCTACTGTTCCAGTGACCGGTGTCGGTCCGGACAGCTAGAATGTCCGGAAAAATATTTAAACTAAAGTCAGGAACCATAATTAACTCAAATATTAATAAGAAAAATTTAGTAAAAATTTTAGAAATAAAATACAACCAAGTTAAATGAGCCGGTGCCCTAGCGATGGGTAACCCAGAGGGAAGTTGCGGTTCTCGCAACTAGGAGCCCTAGACCCGGGTAAAAATTCATAAAATAATTTTTGGGACTCCAGAGAAGGGCCATTGAGGTTCCTATGGCATTAGAATGCCAAGAAAATACCTAGAAAAATTTTTCAATCGGTACAGACAATTTTGACCCGTTAAGCCAAACGGAGGGCATTTTGGTCATTTCGCCTTCGGAGGTGATTTTTGGCCGACTTGTCCAGTTAAGTAAATAATTATTATGACATAAAATATGAATAAACATTACTAAAAATTAAATTGAAAATGAGTAGTGATGAAAAGAAAAGAAAAATGAAATAAAAAGCAAATTATGACATAATGTGATGTCATTAAAAGCTACAACCAATTGCATTCAAACAACCAATTAGCTAACTAATAAAAAGAGATAAATATGACCAAAGAAATAAAAAAAAATACAGCAGCCATCCTCTTCCCTCTTACCAGCCGAAACCTCTCCCTCTTCTCCCTCCATTGATGTTCAACCAAAAGCTTCATTTCCCTCTTGTTTCCACTACTAAACCCTAAACACTCTTCATTAAAACTTGTCCACTCATCTTGGGAAAGTGTTTGGCAGCCTAGAAAAGGAAAGAAAGTGAAGTTTGAGCTTGGAAAAATCTACCCTACAAGAGGTTAGTGCACCTATCTACTTAAAACTCTTATTTTCCATGTTAGGGACTTGAAATCAACATGAATTTGTGAATTAAATGAACCAAATTTGTGTATATGCCCACCATGAATTTGAGCAGCCCTAAGGAAGGAACAATGATGGAGTGTTTTGATGGACTTAAAGTGGATTAGATATCATGTTTAAAGCATGTATGCATGTGGTTAGTGAATGAGTTAGTAATTAAGGTATATTGTGAAAACTTATAATGGAAACTAGGGTTTTGAAAAGTGAAAATTTGACTTGGCTTAGGAAATTGTTAGAGAACATTTTAATGGTCAATTAGTGACTATTTTAGGTAAGTTGACCATAATTTGGACTGAAATATAGCATGGCAAAGTGAATGAGTATGCTGCCTAGTGAGTGCAGCAGGGTGGCTGTGATTCTAGCCCACTTAGACAGCCATAGCTTTTGATGTGTAGGTCCAATTGGTGTTTGGCTAATTGGACATGAAACTAGACTTATAATGGCACATTTTTACTGAAGAAACCATGCCCAAAAGACGAAAGCAAATGGACCAAAAGTTGGCCCCAAACCGGGTACCCTGCAAGCCAATTATGCAGAATGACCAAATGAACAGTAACTGTTCATTTGGCCATAACTCACTGTAGAAATGGTCAATTGACCTGAACTTCTTACAGCAACAATTTAAGACATAGATAAACAACTTTCATGAAGAAACCTACCCCAAATTATGACCAGAACCTAAGCCAAATGGCAGTCACAGTCACTGTTCATGGTACTGTAGATTTGGTAATTCTGCAGTTTTTCCAATCCGGCCAGCTGTGGTTTTTGCACCATATCTAGAGCTACAAAACTCCAAATGGAGTGATTCAAAAAACGAAATTCAACTAGACAAAGTAAGGAACAACTTTCATGTTTACTATTTCCTCAAATTCTCACTGAAACAGTGCTTAATGGAACAGTAAAGTTAGGCTTCAAAAACTGAAAATTCTACCCTCTTCGTTTTAAGTTTAGAAATGGTATGGGTGCTCCATTCCAACAAGTTTTAAATGTAAAATGTGGTACATTGGGAGTGTTAAAACCAATGTACCTATTTTCTATCCAAAAGTCAACATTTTTGTTGACCAATGAGGTGAATAGTGACACCAAAAACTTGAAATTCAAAAATTAAAGAATTCAAAAGTATCAAATGCCCTAGTATACCTAACAAGATTGGTTTGGATAGTTTGGCATGCCAATAGGGTTCAGTTAGCAGTACTGCACATGGCAATATGCCATTCTGTGATTTTATGGCTTTTAGCCATTCTGACCTTGTATTGAGATTTGGCCTTGTGCCTGATATATTTCTGACTTGTTAGCTGCATTACACCGGGAGATGCATATGTGACCGATGGTGTGACGGCCCGAGGTACTTGATACCCAGTGCCAGTTTACCCGTTTATCCAGTCCAGTCGTCTAGTGTAGGTTACTTGGGCAACCAAATGAATGAAAGTGGACAAAGTTAATGATATACAAATTCAAAACAAATGAAACATATACATTCACTACATATTTATTTTCTTTATATTTCTTTTATTTTATTATTGCACCACTAAGCATTATTGCTTAGCGCGTTGCTTTTGCCACGCGTAGGTTCTGGAGATACAGATCGTGAGCCCAGTAGACCGCAGACTGGGTGAGTCCATCCTGCAGTTCTGCACAGTGTCCGTGTCACCTCAACTTCTGCAGTGCATTGGTAGGACACTAGGTGTCATTTTGGTATTTTGTAACTAAATTTTTATTTTCTCATATGTAGTTGAACTTATGAAATGTATTTTGATGATCATGTAAATAATGAGAATTGTGTTTGTGAATGGAAAAGAGAATGTTTATCTATGATTTATACATGATGTCACACGAGATGAATGATTGAGAAATGAAATTGAAAAATGTTGAGATTTGATATTGAAGTTTGAGAATGATCGAATATGAATATTGGAAGTGTTTTTCACAGGTTCCGAAGAACTGTTTTCTCCATTTTTAGCCAGTACTCTGCCGGATTTTCTTTAAAATTTTCGGAACCTCAAATAAATAATAATTTTGATAAATGGCTTAAATAAATTATAGTTCATAAACTATATTTAAAACTATTGCAAAAATTAATTAAGGTAAAATAGAGTGTTCCGGTACACCGTGTGACATATCTTACTCGGATATATTGTAGACGGGTAAGGGGTGTCACATTTAGTGGTATCAGAGCACGGTTTAGGCGTTTCTGGGCCTAGATTGAGTCCATACCATGCATTGCATTTGTAAGAGTTGAGGTAACACTAATGCAGATCTGTTTGTCTTTGTTACTTTGAATAGGATATGGACCCTACATCACAGAGAGCAGTTGAGGAGGAAGTGGAGAGTCATGCTCCACATGCAGCAGCTGAGACTAGGGGTATGGGAGAACCTGCTCCACCAGCTTAAGCAGAGCCTGCTCAGCCTCCACAGGCCATGTTCCAGCAAATGGCCGATTTCTTTAGACAAATGGCCGGGGTAATGCCAGCACCACCACCACCACCAGCTCCACAGCAGAAATCACACCTGGAAAGATTAAGAAAATTTGGAACAGTGGACTTCTTTGGCAAGAGAGAAGATGATTCTGTTGCAGCCGAGAATTGGTTGAACAGAATAGGCAGAGTTTTAAAACAACTCCACTGCACCCCAGAGCAAAACCTAAAGGCTGCCATATCTCTGTTACAAGATGATGCCTATGAATGGTGGGATACGGTGTCCAGTGAAGTGCAGCCAGAAGTTATAACTTGGGACTTCTTCCTCTCAGAATTCAAGAAGAAATATGTGGGTACTGTATACCTAGAAGAGAGAAGAAGGGAATTCATTAACCTGAGGCAGAGACAGTTGTCAGTGGCCGAGTATGAGAAGGAATTCGTAAGATTGAGCCGCTATGGAAGGGAGATAGTCCCTAATGAAGCTGAAAGGTGCAAGAGATTCGAAGAGGGATTAAATGACAAGATAAAGATCATGATCACTGCCCTGGGAATCACTGACTTCACTAAGTTAGTGGAAGCTGCAATAAAGGTTGAAAAAGTAAGAATCAGTGAGCAAACCAGAAGAGAGACAGCAGAAGAGGGGCCCAGGTTAGTCTAGTTCATCTCCTGCATTTGGGAAGAAGTTCAAGGGTCCACCTGCATAGAGTTCAGCTCAGCCACAAGGTCGTGGTCACCTCAGGGCCTGTGCCACGCTTTACCTCTAGGAGAGGCCAGTCCACACCATCAGTGGGCAGCTCTCCAGGGATGGGGTTCAGGGGACCAGCCCCAGCATCTTCTGCATGTCCACACTGTTTGAAATGGCACAAGGGGGAGTGTTGGAGAGTGATTGGTGGCGGCTTAAGGTGTGGGTCAACAGAGCATCAGTTGAGAAACTGTCCGCGCAGAACTACTACAGCTGCTCCAACACAAGCAGACAGACCTGCTCCTGCACCACAAAGGGGTAGGAAATCTAGCAAATATGAGGCAGTGGGATCATCTCAGAGGCCTGCATTTGAGCTAGCAGAGAGGCCTGATAACAGACCACCTGCCAGAGCTTATGCCATGAGAACTCAGAAGGAGCAAGATGCCCCGGACTTCATCAGGGGTACGTTCTCCCTCTACAATACACCTGTGCATGCATTGGTGGATCCAGGATCCACTCAATCATACATCTGCATCAACTTACATGTAGAAAGGGGGATACTAGTAGGGGAGAGTGACCAAGACATTCTGGTCACTAATCCATTGGGCCACAGTGTGGTAGTGAACAAAGTGTACAAGGGTTGCCCGTTAAGGATTCAGGGGTATGAATTCTTGGCAGACTTAATTGAGTTGCCTTTCCATGAGTTTGATGTGATTTTGGGAATGGACTGGTTGTCACGTCATCAGGCAATGGTTGATTGTAAACTGAAGAGGATTTCTTTGAAAACTCCTGAGGGTAATGAGATCACAGTTGTGGGGGAAAGGACAGATTTCTTATCCAATGTTATCTCAGCCACAGTTGCAAGAAGAATGATGAGAAAAGGCTGTGAAGCCTACCTAGCATATGTGGTGGATACTAGGCAGGCAAAGCTAAACTTGAGTGATATACCCATAGTAAAAGACTTCCCAGATGTGTTTCCTGGCTTGCCACCAGAAAGGGAAGTTGAATTTGCTATTGAGACACTGCCGGGCATAGCACCCATTTCCATTGCTCCTTATAGGATGGCACCCACTGAATTGAGGGAGTTGAAAACTCAGTTGCAAGAGTTACTTGATAAGGGGTTTATACGCCCCAGTGTGTCACCATGGGGAGCTCCAGTGCTGTTTGTGAAAAAGAAGGATGGGACTTTGAGGCTATGCATTGATTACCGGCAGTTGAATAAAGTGACAGTGAAGAATAAATATCCGTTGCCTAGAATTGATGATCTGTTTGATCAGTTGAAGGGAGCAGGAGTATTTTCTAAGATTGATCTCAGATCAGGGTATCATCAGTTGAGGGTGAAGGATGCAGATGTGCCAAAGACTGCATTCAGGACCCGGTATGGGCATTACGAGTTCCTAGTGATGCCCTTTGGCCTAACAAATGCACCAGCAGCATTCATGGACCTTATGAACCGTATCTTCCATCCACACTTAGATCGGTTCATAGTGGTCTTTATTGATGATATTTTGGTGTATTCCAAGACCAGGGAAGAGCATGATGAGCATTTGAGGATTGTTCGCAAACCCCGAGAGAAAAGAAGTCAGATGCTAAGTTGTCCAAGTGTGACTTTTGGTTGAATGAGATTGCATTCCTTAGACACATAGTGTCACTGATGGGATTAGGGTGGATCCCAAGAAAATAGAAGCGTGATGGAATGGAAGCCTCCAGAATACAATCGAGGTCGAAGCTTCTTGGGGCTAGCTGGGTATTACGTAAGATTTGTGAAGGGATTTTCCTTAATATCCGCTCCAATGACCAAGTCGTTACACAAGAATGTCGATTTGACCGGAATGACAAGTGTCGACCAGCTTTGAGAAGTTGAAGGCTATGTTGTGAGGCAGAGGCAGCACACAAGTGTCGTGAAAAAGACTTCGTGGTCTACAGTGATGCCTCTCATAATGGGTTGGGGGTGTGTATTGATGCAAGAGGGAAAGGTGGTCGCTTATGCATCCAGGCAGCTAAGGCCACATGAACAGAATTACCCTACCCATGATCTAGAGCTTGCAGCAATTATCTTTGCACTGAAGATATGGAGGCATTACTTGTATGGTGAAAAGTGCTACATTTACACGTGCACACAAAAAGTCTAAAATATTTGCCAACTCAGAAGGAGCTCAACCTTAGACAGAGACGATGGATTGAGTTCCTGAAGGACTATGATTGTGTAATTGACTAACATCCTGGGAAGGCAAATGTAGTTGCTGATGCTTTGAGCAGAAAATCCATCACAGCTTTGAGATCATTGAATGCCCGTTTATCTTTGGTTCGAGATGGAGCTATTTTGGCTGAGTTGCAAGTGAGGCCAAACCTGTTACAGCAGATTTTAGATGGGCAGAAGGTAGATGAGAAGCTAATGGCTATTATGAGCAAAATCTCAGAGGGAAAAGCAACTGACTATGAGGTGAAGACAGATGGGTGTCTGTATTACAAAGGAAGACTGTGTGTACCAGATGATGGGGAATTGAAGGCCAGTATTCTAAAAGAGGCACACACCAGTGTATATGCTATGCACCCAGGAAGTACAAAGATGTATCATGATCTGAAGCTTCAGTATTGGTGGCCTGGTATGAAGAAGGACATAGCTGACTATGTGACTAAATGCTTGACATGTCAGCAAGTCAAGGCAGAACATCAAGTTCCATCAGGTTTGCTACAGCCTATACGCATACCTGAATGGAAATGGGATCGGGTCACCATGGATTTTGTAAGTGGTCTACCTCTCACCCAGAAGAAACATGATGCAGTATGGGTGATAGTTGATAGATTGACGAAGTCAGCACACTTTCTGCCAGTTAGGACTGACTACTCACTGGAGAAGTTAGCAGAATTGTATATCAGTGAGATAGTTAGACTGCATGGAATTCCACTTTCCATAATATCTGATCGAGACCCAAGGTTTACATCGAGATTTTGGAAGAAGTTATATGAGTCCTTGGGTACACAACTCCACTTCAGCACAGCTTTCCATCCTCAGACGGATGGGCAATCAGAAAGAGTAATCCAGGAAAACAATTGAACCAATTGAATTAATACAACTATTGAACTAAAATGATAACAATAACATGAAATATATGTCAGGTCCTTGAGGATATGCTGAGGAGTTGTGTCATTGAATTTGAGGGAAGTTGGGATAGATACCTCCCACTGGCAGAATTTGCATACAACAATAGCTACCAAGCTAGTATCCAAATGGCCCCATATGAAGCACTGTATGGGAGAAAATGTAGAACTCCAGCAGGCCGGACTGAATTGGGTGAAGACAAATCGGTAGGGCTGCACTGTGAAACAGATCGAGGAGAAAGTGAAACTAATCAAAGCCAATCAAGGTTGCCTCGCATGTAAAGAAATCTTATGCCGACCTGAAGAGAAAAGAAATAGAATATGTGGTTGGCAACAAAGTGTTCCTCAAGGTGTCACCGTGGAAGAAGGTATTGAGGTTTGGAAGAAAAGGTAAGTTAAGCCCTAGGTTCATTGGCTCATATGAAGTCATTGAACGTGTGGGTCCAGTGGCCTATAGGCTAGCTTTACCACCAGAGCTGGACAAGATTCATAATGTGTTCCACGTGTCCATGCTCAGAAGATACCGCTCAGATCCTTCACATGTCATCTCCAGAGAAGAAATTGAAATACAACCGGATTTGACATATGAAGAAGAACCTCTACAAATCCTGGCTCGGGAAGTGAAAGAGTTGAGGAATAAGCATATTCCACTGGTGAAAGTGCTTTAGAGGCACCACAACACCGAGGAGGCAACTTGGGAAAGTGAAGAGACGATGAGGCAACAGTTCCCTCAACTGTTTGCATCAGGTAAATTTCGAGGACGAAATTTAAATTAGAGGGGAAGAGTTGTAACACCCTCCCGGTAGCAACTCCGTACATTCTACTATTCCGGTGACTGGTGTCGGTCCGGACAGCTAGAACTTCCGGAAAAATATTTAAACTAAAGTCAGGAACCATAATTAACTCAAATATTAATAAGAAAAATTTAGTAAAAATTTTAGAAATAAAATACAACCAAGTTAAATGAGCCGGTGCCCTAGCGATGGGTAACCCAGAGGAAAGTTGCGGTTCTCGCAACTAGGAGCCCTAGACCCAGGTAAAAATTCATAAAATAATTTTTGGGACTCCAGAGAAGGGCCATTGAGGTTCCTATGGCATTAGAATGCCAAGAAAATACCTTGAAAAATTTTTCAATCGGTACAGACAATTTTAACCCGTTAAGCCAAACGGAGGGCATTTTGGTCATTTCGCCTTCGGAGGTGATTTTTGGCCGACTTGTCCAGTTAAGTAAATAATTTTTATGACATAAAATATGAATAAACATTACTAAAAATTATATTGAAAATGAGTAGTGATGAAAAGAAAAGAAAAATGAAATAAAAAGCAAATTATGACATAATGTGATGTCATTAAAAGCTACAACCAATTGCATTCAAACAACCAATTAGCTAACTAATAAAAAGAGATAAATATGACCAAAGAAATAAAAAAAATACAGCAGCCATCCTCGTCCCTCTTACCAGCCGAAACCTCTCCCTCCTCTCCCTCCATTGATGTTCAACCAAAAGCTTCATTTTCCTCTTGTTTCCACTACTAAACCCTAAACACTCTTCATTAAAACTTGTCCACTCATCTTGGGAAAGTGTTTGGCAGCCTAGAAAAGGAAAGAAAGTGAAGTTTGAACTTAGAAAAATCTGCCCTACAAGAAGTTAGTGCACCTATCTACTTAAAACTCTTATTTTCCATGTTAGGGACTTGAAATCAACATGAATTTGTGAATTAAATGAACCAAATTTGTGTATATGCCCACCATGAATTTCGGCAGCCCTAAGGAAGGAACAATGATGGAGTGTTTTGATGGACGTAAAGTGGATTAGAGATCATGTTTAAAGCATGTATGCATGTGGTTAGTGAATGAGTTAGTATTTAAGGTATATTGTGAAAACTTATAATGGAAACTAGGGTTTTGAGAAGTGAAAATTTGACTTGGCTTAGGAAATTGTTAGAGAACATTTTAATAGTCAATTAGTGACTATTTTAGGTAAGTTGACCATAATTTGGACTGAAATATAACATGGCAAAGTGAATGAGTATGCTGCCTAGTGAGTGCAGCAGGGTGGCTGTGATTCCAGCCCACTTAGATAGCCATAACTTTGGCTGTGTAGGTCCAATTGGAGTTTGGCCAATTGGACATGAAACTAGACTTATAATGGCACATTTTTACTGAAGAAACCATGCCCAAAAGACCAAAGCAAGTGGACCAAAAGTTGGCCCCAAACCGGGTACCTTGCAAGCCAATTCTGCAGAATGACCAAATGAACAGTAACTGTTCATTTGGCCATAACTCACTGTAGAAATGGTCAATTGACCTGAACTTTTTACAGCAATAAGTTAAGACATAGACAAACAACTTTCATGAAGAAACCTACCCCAAACTATGAGCAGAACCTAACCCAAATGGCAGTCACAGTCACTGTTCATGGTACTGTAGATTTGGTAATTCTGCAGTTTTTCCAATCCGGCCAGCTGTGGTTTTTGGACCATATCTGGAGCTACAAAACTCCAAATGGAGTGATTCAAAAAAAGAAATTCAACTAGACAAAATAAGGAACAACTTTCATGTTTACCATTTCCTCAAATTCTCACTGCAACAGTGCTTAATGGAACAGTAAATTAGGCTTCAAAAACTGAAAATTCTGCCCTCTTGGTTTTAAGTTTAGAAATGGTATGGGTGCTCCATTCCAACAAGTTTTAAATGTAAAATGTGGTACATTGGGAGTGTTAAAACCAATGTACCTATTTTCTATCCAAAAGTCAACATTTTTGTTGACTAATGAGGTGAATAGTGACACCAAAAACTTGAAATTCAAAAATTGAAGAATTCAAAAGTATCAAATGCCCTAGTATACCTAACAAGATTGGTTTGGATAGTTTGGCATGCCAATAGGGTTCAGTTAGCAGTACTGCACATGGCAATATGCCATTCTGTGATTTTATGGCTTTTAGCCATTCTGACCTTATATTGAGATTTGGCCTTGTGCCTGATGTATTTACTTGTTAGTTCAATGCCTGCACACCGAGAGATACATATGTGACCGATGGTGTGACGGCCCGAGGTACTTGATACCCAGTGCCAGTTTACCCGTTTATCCAGTCCAGTCGTCTAGTGTAGGTTACTTGGGCAACTAAATGAATGAAAGTGGACAAAGTTAATGATATACAAATTCAAAACAAATGAAACGTATACATGCACTACCTATTTATTTTCTTGCTATTTCTTTTATTTTATTATTGCACCACTAATCATTATTGCTTAGCGCGTTGCTTTTGCCACGCGTAGGTTCTGGAGATACAGATCGTGAGCCCAAAGAGACCGCAGATCGGGTGAGTCCATCCCGCAGCTTCGCATGTGTCCGTGTCACCTCAACTTCTGCAGTGCATTGGTAGGACACTAGGTGTCATTTTGGTATTTTGTAACAAAATTTTTATTTTCTCATATGTAGTTGAACTTATGAAATGTATTTTGATGATCATGTAAATAATGAGAATTGTGTTTGTGAATGGAAAAGAGAATGTTTATCTATGATTTATACATGATGTCACACGAGATGAATGATTGAGAAATGAAATTGAAAAATGTTGAGATTTCATATTGAAGTTTGAGAATGATCGAATATGAATATTGGAAGTGTTTTTCACAGGTTCCGAAGAACTATTTTCTCCATTTTTTAGCCGGTACTTTGCCGGATTTTCTTTAAAATTTTCGGAACCTCAAATAAATAATAATTTTGATAAATGGCTTAAATAAATTATAGTTCATAAAATATATTTAAAACTATTGCAAAAATTAATTAATGTAAAATAGAGTGTTCTGGTACACCGTGTGACATATCTTACTCGGATATACTGTAGACGGGTAAGGGGTGTCACATAACTAGTAGGAGCCAACACATGCCATATACCCATACACAGTACAAGTATGAAAGCAGTATCAAACTCAAACCACCTATATACAAGATAACTGTGCTATCTCAGGTCTAAAGATTATATGCACTGATATGATTTATGACAATACATTGACCAGAGTAAACTCCATGTGCTTGTCATAAGTGTCACTGGTTCGGCCTACATATCATGTATAAGTGCCTATCATGTTTGTTATATGGCATGAGACTCACCATTCCATCTTATTTATATCTCATATAAATAACTTGGAAATAAACATGAATACAATCTTTCTGGATAAGTCATGTCCTTATTATGAAGTATCCTCGATTGTGAACCTATTTATGCTACTTTGTACTAGAAATACTGTCACTCATATTCTTAACAACTTAAGAATAGAATTTCTAACAAAATATCAATGGACCTTTTCTATTACACATAAATATATTATGTAAACGGAAAAGTGGAAATGCCTTTTATTAATAAAAACATGTACAAGATATATACTAAATGATATGCTCTAGGGCATACTACTAATACTTAGTTCCTAGATTCCCAGTAATAATATACAATATACAAAATTAATAAAAATACTAAGTTTATATTCATATGGTTATAGAAGGTACATTTGTAATATTTATTTAAGTTATACCTATTTTTGTTAATCTTTCATCAATTTACTTAACAATTTTTATGTGGTTTGGATCATTTCATAATAACTAATATTCTTAATTCTAACTAATTCTTTTCAAGTCTTTTTAACTCATTTATTTAATTTCTAATATTTTTAATTTCTAATATTCTTAATTTATTTCACTGCCCAAGTAATCTATGATAGGCTGATTAAATTGAATAAGCGGGTCTCTGGGCACTGGATATTGTGGTGTCTCAAGCCTTCATACCGTGGGACGTGAAATACAGAACGTCAACCACGTATGCAATCAATATGGCTAAAAAGCCATAGTAACAGATAATCGAACATACAAGCCATGAAGGCGGGCATAAAGCCATAAATACAGGCATAAAGCCTTACGCAGTACTGCTCAAATAATACCCTATTGGCATGTCAATCTATCCAACCTAACACACGTGTCTAGGCAATACATGGGCATATTAGTACCATTTAATGTTCTTATATTTTATTATTTTCTTATATATATATATATTAATTATATTTTATAGCATTTTAAATTCTAATTATGATGGAAGTATAATTTCCAACTCACATTAATACGTAATTTATACATTCATTATATTATCTATATTAATCACAATTCACATTAATTGTTTCATGTACCAACGTACTCAAAACATTCTTCCTTTCTCCAATAATGAGAACTAATGTCCCATTCATACTTTTATATGATTCATTTATTCATTATAAAATTTATATGAATTATCATTTGCCATTCAAGAACTATTTTTGCTTACTAAGTATTTATGATTCACCTTATTTCCGCTCATATACCATTTATTTGGTAGGCTATTATTATTGTTATTCTAACTATAATGAAACATAAATCCTCATGATGACTTCATCTCATTTATGCATTTGACAATCTACTTATATTAATTACAATTTCATATTTTAAGTTGAATTACTAATATATTATGAATTCTATTAGTGATGGGCATATATGCTCTAACTACCTATTCACATAATTTAGGTGAATTACCATTCATATTTCAAGTAATTCATGAATATTTCATGGATTTCAAATTTTTGGCCTTAATTTCCCCTCTAACAATTTGGCCAAGATGCATAGTCCATTGGCCATACTTCCTTCATGGAAGTTATTGCTTCATGTGTTAATTTAAATCTTTCCCTTTAAATCATTCACCTTAAAATAGTACAATTCTAGTCATAATTAATTGATTAATGACCTTAGATAGTCTACGAATTTTAGAAGTTTCTATCTCCTTTGTCATATAATTTTGAGCACTTAGGCTTAGAATTGGTTCTAGGTCTCTAAAATAAGGTTCTAGGCCTTCATCTTAATTTTTCATATCCTTAGGATTACTATTCATGCAAAATTTGATTATTTAATAGATAATAGGTATGTAAGTTCTAAACACACTATCATACCATATTTTGGATTCTAAATTTGTTGGCATTAGTTGCCAATTACAATTCAAAGCTTCATAGAAGTATTTTCAAAATTTTAGATTTTGTCTTTTAAGTTTACTATTCCATTAAACTAATCTACAGTGATAATTTGGCTAAACTTTCTTCATGAAAGTTATTCCTTAATGTGCCTTCTTTAATTCCATTGTTGAATCACTCCATTTTGAGTTTTATAGCTCAAGTTACGGCCAAATTACCATAACTGGTCGGATTGGTCTATTCCCAGAATTTCTGGGCAAATTTGGTTCTAACAGTTTTGGTGTCCTAAATTTGGCTAGCAATTTGAATTGGTTATGGTCATAATTTGGATTTATTTTCTTAATGAAAGTTTTTCTAAATTGTCTAAGCTTTCCATGGGTTCAAGAATCAGGTCATTTGGACTTTTCTACACAAAGTTATGGCCATTTAGAATACAACAATTAAAATTCCCAAATTTAGCATACCCTAAATCAATTTGGTACAACTTTAAAATCCAAGGGAATTGATAGCACTAACCTTGTCTTCAAGCTCTCCTTAGCTTCAAACAACCTTCAATCCAACCAAACTTCATTCCCCCTTATGAAACCCTCCTTGGCTGAAATTCTTGCTTTCTAAACTCTCAATTTCTTTTGTTTTTTTTTTTTTTTTTTGAGTGCTCTCTTCAATTCAAGGCTAAGTTTAGTGATTTCTATTGATTTGCTAAAGAAATCATGTGAGAAACCTAGGATTTAAAGCTCAATTTGGTGTGTTAATGGAAGAAAATGTAAGAAAGAGAGAGGGAACAAGGATGGATGGGAATGAGGATGAGAAAAGCTGAAAATTTCAGCTCAATAATTCATTTATATATTAATTTAATACCCAAAGGCAATTATGTAAATATAAAGAATGGCAATTTTGTAATTATTTTGAAGTTTCTAATAATTATATTTAATTTTCATAATCTCAATTAATTAAACTAATAACTCTCATTTTAATTTTTTTTAATTGCATAATGCTCACCTCATGCTTAGGTAATAATTCAATTTAATTTCATTTATGTTTTCTTCTTTTCTCTACTCATTTTTAATTAAATTTCCATCAATATTTATTTACGTTCTATATTAAAATCCTCACTTACTTGAATGGACAAGTTGATCAAAAATTATCTCTGAAGGTGAAATTGTTACACCCTACCCCTCCGTAAGGCATAACATGATCCCGTAGTATACCTAATGAATTACCAAACTTCATCTACTGATAACCCATTAGATACACTACAAGGGATTTTAAATATTTTCTTACTTCTTTTTACCTTGGTGAGCACTATTTATAGGTGTTAAAAAAATTTTTAACTAAAGTGAAACCAGATAACACATTTGAAGTATTAAAAATTTTGGCAGTGCCATCTGTATTTTAAATAAAACAGTTCTTCAAAAACCTATAAAAAGCACTTCCAATATTTTCTTCAATCCCCAAACTCCAATATCCAATCAACACAATAAATTTCTCAACATTTGTCAACTCAAATCCACAATAATTTTCTAGTGTTTTCAAAAGCTGAGATAAAAGAAATATATCACAATATTTACAAGCCAAAATAATTTACAAATTTAGTTTACAACTTCAATGTACAATTTTAATTTACAACTGCTCAAAATCAAGAACAATATATACATACAGTGAACATACATTACAATACAAAATGCAAAATATGGTATACTCAATATACCCGATGAACTCTCAATGTAGCACTAGCAGCTTAGTCTGCTGTCTTGTCAGTCTGTCTACCTGCGACAGCAATGAAAAGCTATCGTTGAGCCAATGTCTCAGTGGTGCACAACATTAATAAAATGCAATTTTAAATCATAAATCATAAGTCGTATAAATAGTGGATACTTAAAACCATAGTTAAATTCAAAGACAGTGAATGTCATAAAGAATTTAAACTCCATTTCACAATATCACGATAAATATCAATAAATCACACACACAGTTTAATCATGTTCCAAAGTTTAATTCATCGCAAAAGCTGATGGCTAATGAGGAATAACATAGCTAACTAGCAATAATATGAGTACTTATTCTATTCGTCCTCAACAGGCACACACCTCAACACTTCAGCCAGAGAGGGAATTCAAAGTCAATTCGTCCCACTAGACAAGCTAGCGAGAAATTCAATCAATATACATGATATCTGTGGTTTCAAACCATTTGCAATGTTTTTCATGCAATAAGTATCGATAAAATATCCATTCAAACAATTTTCCACAATTTAAAACAATAACATACAAATAGTCATAATTTATTTCAATTGAAAAATTCAAAAGAAATAACTATTGCACACAAACCTCAGATAAATGTCTCTTGGCTCTGACTCAGTGTTTCCTTTCCCTTCCCTGAGTCTTTGCTAACTGAAACACACAATTTAAAGTGTTTCAGTACTCATTTATACTGTCTCTAACAATAAGGTTCAATAATTAATTTATTAAATTCTATTCTTTTCCTTAGTCAACCTAAGTTATTAACCCTCAATGCACTCTAGGTTAATTAGGTTTAATGTTACCAATATGTCACATTTTATAGCCCTTTAGTGTTGGTACATGTTACCAAATTCATTTCCAAGTGTATTTCATTTTATTGCAATTTACCGGATTTCGGTGTACTATAGTTCCCTCGGTTTTCGGGTTTTTGTCCAAACTACAAACTTGTAGATCTATGTCTTATTGCACGCGAGGCAAAATTTCAGGTCATTCTGAACTATGTAGACCAAGTTATGGTCAATTTACCAATGCTGGACAGAATGCATCAAAATGGTAACTTTAGGTCATTTTTAGGTCACTTTTGGTTCGGCCAGTTTTGATACTTAAACTTGTGCAAGCTATTTGGCTTGGTTCTGGCCATTTCTGGGCTTTCGTGTCTTCGTAAGAATTGTATATCTATGTCTAAACTATTCATGATAAAAATTTCAGGTCATTTGGACCTATTTTTAATGAGTTATGGCCAAAAAACTAACTGTTGCCCAAATGGTCAATTTTCAGGCTTTCAAGTCACTAATCCGAATTTGGTCATTTTTCAAGTCACCTTCTAGGCAGAATTTAGGTAAGATTCCTCAATGAAAGTTGGCATTTTTTGTGCCTAGTTTCACCTCCAATTGGTCTTATACCAATTGGAGTTACACACTTAAGGTTCTAAGCCAGAACATACACTGCCCTACTACACACTCCTCATCACTTACCAATTACATATTCAACACTTACCAAATTACTTCATTCATGCCAATTCTGGTTTATACCTTACCATTAACACATTTAACAACACATTTTGGTCATTTTGGACAGCTTGTAACCATTCTCAATATGCACACCATCACACCTTACCCCTCTGTAAGGCATAACATGATCTCGTAGAATACCTAATGAACTACCAAAATTCACTTACCGATAATTCATTAAGTACACTACAAGGGATTTTAAAACTATTTTCTTGCATTTTGGAAGTGGTGAGCATTTTGGTAAATTAAAATCATTTATTCAAAGCTTATAAACTAGTAAAAATTTTTGTCTATTTTAATTTTACCGTAAATTTTATAAAAATTTTGACAGAGTTTTATTTGTATTTGGAGAAAACAGTTCTTCAAATACCTGAGAAAAATACTTCCAAAAATTTTTCACAACTCCCAACCACCAAATAATTTCAAGTCAACTCAATTTAATTCACTTCAAAAATAATTCCACAATCCAATCAAAGTTTATCATCTGAAAATATTTAATAACTTCATTCACAGTGCATAAAGTATGAAATTCACAAATTACAAATATTAATTTACAAAAAGAAGTTCCAAAAATAATATTATTACAACTTATTATACAACTGCTCACTTTACATTGATACTTATGACATTACAGTATTTACATCAAAATAACTACAAGGGTATAAAACAATACCCGTACAGAAAAGGTCAATGAAGTCTTCAATATCGAAAGCAGCTCACTCTGCTGCTTTCTCCTTGCTCTTATCTCATGATAAAGAAACAAGCTATCACGAGTATAAAAATACTCAGTGGTGCACAATAAAAAATTAAAATACAATACATAAATCATTCATTGCCAAAACACAATTTAAATATTTCTCAATCACATTTCGCAAATTATCAAAGCTCATAATAACATAATTTAGTCAAATAATTTAAGAACACAGTGTTGCCAATTCATACAGAACTTAAGCCATGACACAAAATTTCCGATAAATGCTGCGTTGTACACCGCGACAAAGCAATCTACAACCCCACTAATCGAAATCAATGAGGGAGGTGGTTAGCTAGCTAATGAGTACTCATCCGATCTACAACCTCAACTGGTAAACCAGAGAGGGAGGAAAGATAACCAATCTCACCCCATAAATGGAGGAGGAATAATAATATACTGTCATGCTAAGTGTGAATCAAAAATCAATTTCAAACATTTTATTCAAATAATTCATGAGAAATCTAATAAATTTCCAAAGTCACAATTTCATTTACAAGATGGCAATAGAATTCATAATTAACTTCAAATTTTCATTAATCACACTAAATCAATTTTTCAATGACAAAATGCTCAAATAAAGTTTATTGTGCACAAACCTAACGTGAGTCACCTCTAGGCCTTGACTCAGTCTCTCCGAGCTTCCAAGTCTTTTTCAGCTGAAACACACAGTTTCACGGTGTTTCAGTATCATAACTTAGCATAAATCCAAAAAATAAATTTAACTTCACTTTTATCTAACTCTAATGTGCTAAACTCGACATTCTTGAAATTTTTGTGTTTCGGGTTCCTATTCACTACACTATTCAAGTCAAATTGTTGACTTTCTAAGGCTTAATAGGTATGGGAATTCCAACTTTACCCACATACCACATTTTGGTCACCAAACTTGTTGATTTTGGTCATTTTCTCAACACTTAAGTCTTTTAGGCAAAATTGTTAATTTTCAGTTTTTGGTGTCTAGGTTGCACTATTCTATTGGTCACTTTTCTGTTGGAATTTGGCAAAACTTCCTTCTTAGAAGATGTTCCCTATTGTCTTAAGTTTATTCTTCTTTTTGAATACTCCAATTGGAGTTTTGTAGCTCAAGTTATATCCAAATTACGGTTACTGTTCATGTTGCAGAATTTAGTTCTGCAAATTTATTGATCCAACATCGTTCAGCAATTTGATCAAGTTAAGTCCATAATTTGGTCTAATTTTCTTCATATGAAATGTTCTACTATGTCTTAGATTTCCATCGGTTCAAGAATCACCTAAATCGGAGTTTTCTAGAGAGAGTTATAGCTATTGAAACTTTACTGTTCATATGGTAAATCTGCAATTCTGCAGGTTCAGTGATTCAAATTTGCTCAGTAATTTGATTGGGTTAATGGCATAATTTTGGTTTGTGTTCTTCATGAAAGTTTTAGATCTATATCTCATCTAACCACTGGTAAAAGTTCAAGTCATTTTCACCTGCCTAGCTCAAGTTATGACCAAATCAACAAACACTGTTCATTTAGTCAGTTTGTGCAGGGCAACCTGCAATTTTTCAACTTTGGTCAATTTGTTCACTAAGTTTTAGTCACTTTTTGGGCATACTTCGTAAATGAAAATTGTGTCATTTAGTGCCTAGTTTCATCCCTAATTGGTCCCATATCCATTGGACTTGTAAAATTTCATTTTGGTCCTTCAAAGTTGACTTGGTCATGCTACAGTAGCATGACCAAACTCCCTCCGAATTTGACTTTAATTCCAACACTTCTAACACACTTAATTAGGTCACAAATGACCATTTCTCACTTCACATTAGGTCAAAGACACCATTTACAAGTTTCTCACATTTTTGTCTCTAACCCTAAGTGTCCCCTAACCCTAACTTACTAACTTGTTGCATTTAACCATATTTAAGCATACCAATCTCATTAGCACATCCATACAAACTTGCCTACCATTTAATTTCAATCAAAACTCAAACATATGCATAGTAATCCAAGCTAGCTGAAATTCAGTTTAGTCCCTCAATAAATTTTTCTTTTCATTTTAAGTTTATTTCTATGTTCTTCATGCTATACACACACTAATTAAACTAAAAATTTGAAGTTTGCATTATTAATCTTAGGTGAAGTCATTG
This sequence comes from Hevea brasiliensis, assembly GCF_030052815.1. Taxonomy (NCBI): domain Eukaryota; kingdom Viridiplantae; phylum Streptophyta; class Magnoliopsida; order Malpighiales; family Euphorbiaceae; genus Hevea; species Hevea brasiliensis. The sequence continues at coordinate 46,832,397 of NC_079505.1, forward strand.
ATCTTCACTTCCTCTCAATTTTCTTCAATTCTTCTCCTTCTAATCTTCCTCCCATGTTCTCTCTCAAATTTTTCCTCCATGAAAGCTGCAATAAAACGCAATATACATGGAAATGAATTGGGTAACATGTACCAACCCTAAAAGGCTGCAAATGTGACATATTAGTAACATTAAAACATAATTTACCTAGAATGCATCGAGGATCGACATATTAGGTTGAATAAGCAAATAATAGAATTCAGTGAATTAATTATCAAGGATTATCATTAGAGACAGTTTAAATGAGTACTGAAACACTTCAAATTGTGTTTCTCAGTTAGCAAAGACTCAGGGAAAGGGAAGGAAACACTGAGTCAAGGCCAGGAGACAGTTATCAGAGGTTTGTGCACAATAGTTATTTCTTTTGAATTTTTCAATTAAAATAAATTATGATTATTTGTATGTTATTATTTTAAATTGTGTTTGTACACAATAGTTATTTCTTTTGAATTTTTCAATTGAAATAAATTATGATTATTTGTATGTTATTGTTTTAAATTGTGTTTGTGCACAATAGTTATTTCTTTTGAATTTTTCAATTGAAATAAATTATGATTATTTGTATATTATTGTTTTAAATTGTGTTTATGCACAACAATTTTGAACTTAAGTGAAAGAGCTAACACATTTGAATTATTAGGAATTTTTGTAAAAATTTTGGCGGAGTGCCCTCTGTATTTTGAATAAAACAGTTCTTCAAAAATCTCTAAAAAGCACTTCAAATATATTTCTCAATCTCAAACTCCAACATTGTTATGGTTCACCATTCAAGCTGCCTATTCATACATCACACTCCATTAATTTCTGAGCTTCCAAATTCAAGTACATATTCACAATATACTTAGTATACATCACCCAATTTATTCTTACACATATAAACACATAATCAACCCTTTAATCTACCATTTACAAGCAAGAATAAACTGTCCTTAAGGAGTTTCCATGGCTGCCAAAAATACACCTCTCCCTTTAATCATCAAACCTCAAAAATCTCTCCATAATTCAAGTACCCATAACGTTCTTACTAACTTTAATGAAGCAATAACCAAAAACACAAACTTACCACTTTGGAAACTCTTCAAAACCTCTCCAAAACTTGGTATTCTTGTTGCCTATCTACTACCCAAGGTGTATGGACAATCTTTAATGAAGGAAAGTGCCAAGAAAGGAGCTTGAATCTCACATGCATGGAGCTCCAAGGTGGACGGCAATGGTGGTTTCCCTTGGGAGCATTTCGGCTGGTTCTTTAGCAAGGTGAGGAAGAAGATGAAATCTGTCCAAAGGGTGAGTTAGTGGTCCACTTTGATGGGTGAGTGGAGCACTAAGCTTAATTTAATATTAGTTTAATCTTAACTTTCCTTATTCCCACATTAAGCTCCTAACTTTAGCTATTTACATTAGGCACCACCAATTTAATTTTTCATGACATTTTTCAAGTGTAATATCATGTATTTTTAATGGACATTTAGGTCAAAAGACAACTCGGGGTGTCAAATGACCACAATGCCCCTGTTCGGGTTGCATTCCCGATTTTTCGGTAACACCGGGTTTTGTTCGTTTTTTTGATTTCTCACTTTTCTTTGTACTAATTAATTAATTTTTCTTTGATATTTCTAATGGTATTTATACTTCAATAGGTGTCTATTTAAGTCCTAAAAAATATTTCCAGGGTTCCCCACAGTCCAGGGCTAGTCAACAGTCTACGCCGCGACTTCCCGGTGCGGTCACCCATCGCTAGGGTTCTCGGCTCGCTTAACTTGGTTACATTTCTTTGCTATTATTTTTCCTTTGTTTTTCTTGTATTTTCTTTTCTTGTATTTTATTATTTTATGTCTCCTCACTCATATCGAAGTGTAGTTCTAGGCATCCTAACTATCCGGACAACACTGGTCACCGGAACAGTAGAACGCACTACTGAACTTAGCGGTGTTACAATTCTCCCCCCCTAAAATAAATTTTGTCTCGAAATTTTACCTGGCATTAGTCTCTGAATAGCTGTGGGTGCTATCTCCTCATATCCTCTTTATGTTCCCAAGTAGCTTCCTGGCCTGAATGATGGTTCCACAGCACTTTAACCAGGTGTATCTGTTTGTTCCTCAGCTGCTTCACCTCATATGCCAGAATTTCTATGGGTTCTTCCTCATATGAGAGGTCTGGATTTACCTGAATCTCTTCAACTGATAGTACATGAGATGGGTCAAATCTATACCTCCTTCACATGGACAAATGAAAGACACTGTGTATCCTTGCTAACTCCGGAGGTAATGACAACCGATATGCCAAAGGACCCACTCTTTTCAGAACCTCATATGGTCCGATGAAACGAGGACTCAATTTCCCCTTTCTGCCAAATCTCATAATCCTCTTCCAAGGAGAAAGTTTTCCTCAAGGAGAAATACAAGAAAAGAAAATACAAGAGAAACAAAGGAAAAATAATAGCAAAGAAATGTAACCAAGTTAAGCGAGTCGAGAACCCTAGTGATGGGTGACCACACCGGGAAGTCGCGGCGTAGACCGTTGACTAGCCCTGGACCACAAGGAACCCTAGAAATTTTTTTTAGGACTTAAATAGACACTTATTGAAGTATAAATACCATTAGAAATATCAAAAAAATTTTAATTAATTAGTACAAAGAAAAGTGAGAAATCAAAAAACAGACAAAACTCAGTGTTATCAAAAAATCGGGAATGCAACCCGAACATGGGCATTGTGGTCATTTGACACCCCGAGTTGTCTTTTGACCTAAATGTCCATTAAAAATACATGATATTATACTTGGAAAATGTCATGAAAAATTAAATTGGTGGCACCAAATGTAAATAGCTAAAGTCAGGAGCTTAATGTGGGAATAAGGAAAGTTAAGATTAAACTAATATTAAATTAAGCTTAGTGCTCCACTCACCCATCAAAGTGGACCACTAACTCACCATTTGGACAGATTTCATCTTCTTCCTCACCTTGCCAAAGAACCAGCCGTAATGCTCTCAAGGGAAACCACCCTTGCCATCCACCTTGGATAAGAGATACTAAATATTCAAATTTTAATTCTTCAGTACACTGCAGCTTCCTAAAAACCCATTCCATTCGCTCTAACCACTATTCTGCCTCCAGTGGATCCACAATGCCGTTAAACTTAGTGGCCTCAAATTTCATCAATTTTTCATATTGCCGAGCTGAGGGCTGTCGTTGTGCTATAGGTGCTTGCATCTGAGCTTGGGGTGGCACATTTCCTGCCATTTGCTAGAAAAATGCAGCCATCTGCTATGCAACCGAAAGCAGAAATCTTGGCCGAGTAGGAGCTGGAGTGGCTGACCCACTCACATTCTGGAGTGCTGGGGCTTCCCCTTGAGCCTCAGCCTCAGCAGATTGTTCTACGGAATGATCTCCTTCTTCCATTCTATTTTCCCAAATTTTCTACTTCCTGAGATCAAACACAAGGATGTTGACCTCCATTAGTGCATATTCATGATGTAAATATGTCATATGTATCAATTAAAGACACTTGAGCAGCTGTACTTATTAAAGAAATATTCATACACATAGTCAAAATTTATTAAAAAACCATGCTCTGATACCACTAAAACATGTCACACCCTACCCCTCTGTAAGGCATAACATGATCCCGTAGTACACCTAATGAATTACCAACTTTGTCTACTGATAACCCATTAAATACACTACAAGGGATTTTAAAACTTTTCTTACTTCTTTTTTTTTCCTATTATTTCTTTAATTTAATTCTCGATTCTGAAATTTTCCTTTCTCCGATTTTATTTGTGATTCGTCAGAGTCGACTCGTGGTTAATTGACTAAATTGCCCCTCGCCGGTTCAACCCGGTTTGCAAATAATTCAATATTTCCTCTAGCTCCCTGACCTAATTATTTGACTGGCTTAACAGTTCTTTTTTGTGATTTTCTCTTTTCCACTGTGTTCGTAATGGTCCTAAGGACCACGGCGTCACATTTTACGGTTCGAAATTTGAGTTTAAAACAGCTTCACAGTCGTTCCCGAGACGGTCACCCATCGCTGTGACTCTCGGCTCATTTAACCTCTTATGTTATATTCTTCTTGTATTTTCTTTTCTTGTATTTCATTATTTTATGTCTCCTCACTCATATCGAAGTGTAGTTCTAGGCATCCTAGTTGTCCGGACAACACTGGTCACCGGAATAGTAGAACGCACTACCAAACTTAGGGGTGTTACACACACTATATCACAGAATTTTCCAAAGTCCATTTACACCATTTAACTACATGAACATACCCCGTTTACATACCCAATTCCAAACCATTATACACATATACATGCTGCCATCAATAACAACATAATTCAATAATAATTTCATGAACTTAAACACTTCAATCTTCTTCATGAGGCTACCACAAGTTTACACATACCCATCAACTTCCATTTTCACTTTTCCAAGCTTACAAATCAAGTGCACTATCACACATACACTTAGTATACATTATCCAAATTATTTCTATATACATAAACACTTATACCAACATCTTATGTAACACCCCTAATTGCATAGCTTGGTATATTTCACTATTCCAGTGACCGGTGTCGGTCCAGACAATTAAGAGAATTAGAACCACACTTAAGACAACTAGATAAGCCATAAACACAAATAATTAGTAATTTTCAATTAGTTAAGTATAAATAAGAAAAACAGAATAGAAGAAGTTAAACTAGCCAAGAGTCACAGTGATGGGCGACCTTATAAGGAACGACTGCGAAGTCGATTTAAACTCAATTTTCGAACCGTAAAATGTTACGCCGCGGTCCTTAGGACCATTACGAACACAGTGGAAAAGAGAAAATCATGAAAAAGAAATGTTAAGCCGGTCAAATAATTAGGTCAGAAAGCTGGAAGAAATATTGAATTATTTACAAATCGGGTTGAACCGGCGAGGGGCAATTTAGTCAATTGACCCCGAGAGCTGACTCCTAACCTAACTGTCAAATAAAATCGGAGAAAAGAAAATTTTAGAGTCAAGAATTAAATTAGAGAACTAATAGAAAAATAAATGAAAAAAAAGAAAAGAAAATGAAAAAGTGAAGGGAGATGACATCATGCATGATGCCATAAATATGAGAATTAATAAATTTAATTAATTTAATTTTTGGGTCTTCCATAAGGATAAAAGTCATAAAAGAAAAAAAAATAGCAAAAGTCTTCTTTTTCTTCCCATTGTGCAGCCTCACTCTCCCTCACCCTCTTCCTCACTTCATCCTCCATGAAAGCTCATCTTTGAGCTTGAAAAACCAAAAATCTCTCCATAGAAAATTATTCTACCATGGTTAAAACTTGTTTTGGCAACTAGAAGAGGTGATTGAAAGAGCAAAGAAAAAGAAAAAGGGAGAGAATTGAAGAATTAGACATCAAAGATTGAGGTTAGTGATTTAAGTTGTAAAATTAGTTTATTAGTTGTGTTTATAGTTTAATTAACTTAGAAATAAACTTAAAATGAAATGAAATAAATTGTTTGAGGACTAAACATGGATTTTGATCATCTAGGGTTTGATGTGGTAGTGCATGAATTTGATTGGATTATAAGTGTAGGCAAGCTTATATGAATGTAAAGATGATGTTGAGATACTTGGATTTGGTTAAATGTAATTACTAGTGTAGTTAGGGTTTAGGACATTTAGGGTTTAGAGACAAAAATGTGAGAAATTGGTAAATGATGTCTTTAACCTAGTTTGAAGTGGGAAATGGTCAATGGTGACCAAATGAAGTGTGTTGGAAGTGTTGGAGTTGAGATCAAATTCGGATTGAGTGTGGCCATGCTGCTGGCAGCATGACCAAGGTCTCTTTGAGGGACTAAAAATTAAAATTTACAAGTCCAATTGGAATGAGACCAATTGGGAATGAAAATAGACACTAAATGACACAATTTTCATTTAGGAAGCATGCCCAAAAAGTGAACAAAACCTAGTGAACAAATTGACACAACTTGGAAAATCTCAGTCTGCCCTGTACAAACTGACCAAATGAACTGTGTTTGTTCATTTGGCCATAACTTGAGCTAGGCAGGTCTAAATGACCAGAAATTTTACCGGTGGACAGATGAGATATAGACCTAAAACTTTCATAAAGAACACAAATGCAAATTATGCCATTAACCAAGTCATTTGGCCACCCAAATTTGGTAACCTAAAACTGCCATAACCAAAATTTTGCCCAGAAATCTGGGTTAAGTCCAGTCCGGCAGCCATGGTTCAAATGGCTATAACTTGAGCTACAAAACTCCAATTGGAGTGATTCAAAAAGGAGAATAAACATAAGACAATAGGGAACATTTTCTATGCAGAAAGTTTTGCCAAATTCTGACAGTAAAATGACCAATGGAACAGTGCAACTCAATACACCAAAACTGAAAATTTGCAAATTTGCCTAAAAGACTTAGAATTTGAGTAAACAACCAAAACCAACAAATTTAGTAACCAAAATGTATTATGTGGGTGAAGTTGGAATTCCCATACCTATTAAGCCTTAGAAAGTCAATAAATTGACTTGAATAGTACCATGGATAGTAACTCCAAAATGAAAATTTCCAAGAATATTAGTTTAAGCATATTTGGGCTAGAATTAAGTATTTACGAATTAATTATTGGATTTATTGTGAAATAAGATACTGAAACACTATAATTTTTGTGTTTCAGCTGAAAAAGACCTAAAAGGTATAAGGGACTGAGTCAAGGCCTAGAGGCGACTCACGTCTGGTTTGTGCACAATAAACTTAAAATTCTTTGCTTATACTTGACAATTCTTGAAATAAATGTTATGAATAATTTTGATTGTTATGGCTTTGAAAATATTATTTGAAAAATAGTGTGTTGCCTACTTTATAAATGAAAAGTTTAGAATGAAATATGATTTGTGAATTGTATAAAATATTTGAATAACTTGATTTAAATTGTTTTTACTTCACACTTAGCATGATAATATTAATATGTTCCTCCTCCACTTGTGGGGTGAGTTTGATATTTGATCACTTTCCTCCCTCTTTGGCTTTCCAGTCTGAGGGGCGAGTTTGGAAGAGTACTCATTAGCTAGCTAGCCACCTCCCTCATTGATTTCGATTAGTGGGGTGAGTATGCCTTGTCGTGATGTACACACGACATGTTTGGAAATTTTGTGTCATGTCTTAAGTTGTGTTATTGTTTGGCAACACTATGTTTATTAAATTGTTTGATCAAATTGTGCTATATTAAGCTTTATAAATTATGAGTTGTTATAAATGTGATTTGAGAAAAAAAAAATTGTGAAATGCGATTATGAGATTTTTGAATGATGATTTGTTCATAAATGTTTTATATTATGCATTTTATGCTTTATTTGCACCACTGAGTATTTATATACTCAGCGATAGCTTTAACTTGCTGTTGCAGATAGAGAAAAGGACATAGCAGAGCGAGCTGCTACAGTTAGAGAGGAGAACAATTGAAGAATTTTTGTACGGGTATTTGTCTATACCCTAGTAGTTTAGTTTGATGTAAATATGATAATATGCATATGTATCTCTGTAATTTGAGCAGTTGTACAGATAAAATTGTAATAATATTATTTTTGAGATTTTGCATCTGTAAATTAACTTATGATTGTAAATTAATGATTTAAAATGCAATGTGCATGAGTTATGAAATGTTTTGAGATATTAATTCTTGATTTGAAATTTGAATTTTGAATTGAAGTGTTACTATTGCTGTTGATTTGAAGTTGGGTGGTTGCAAATGGAGTTGTGATTGAGAAGTATATTGGGAGTGTTTCTATTCTCAGGTTTTGAAGAACTGTTTACTCAAAATATAGATGGCACTCTATCGAAATTTTTGTAAAAATTGTGGAGATTTTAAATATCTAAGAATTTAATTTATGTTTGAAATTTAAATAAAGGTTTTTAAAATTAAAAAAAAAAATTTACCCACCAATTTCAAAATGAATGAAAGTTGTTTTAAAATCCCTTGTAGTATATTTAATGGGTTACTGATAGGTGAAGTACGGTAATTCATTAGGTGTACTACGGGAACATGTTACATCTTACGAGGAGTAGGGGGTGACATGTTTAGTGGTATTAGAGCAAAGGTTTTAAAATAAATTTTGAACTGTAAATTTGAAATATTTTTTCGGTAAATTCAACTGCTCAAATGTTTGATATATATGACATATTTACATCATAAATATGCACTAACGAAGGTCAACCTCCTTGTGTTTGTTATCAGAGAGTAGAAAATTTCTAGAAAATGGAATGGAAGAGGGAGATCATTTCGTAGAGCAATCTGTCGAGGCTGAGGCCCGAGGAGAAGCCCCAAAGACCTGCAATGTGAGTGGGTCAGCCACTCCAGCTCCTCCTCAAGCACCGCAGTTCCCTGCTCAGTTTGCACAGCAGATGATTGCGTTCTTTAAACAAATGGCGGCAAATGTGCCACCTCAAGCACAGACACAAGCACCTGCAGCACAACCACAGCCTTCGACTCGGTAATATGAGAAATTAATGAAATTTGGGGCTACAGAATTCAAAGGAATAGTGGATCCATTGGAAGCAGAACAGTGGTTAGAGAGGATGGAACAGGTTTTCAGAAAATTACAGTGTGCTGAAGAGTTAAAGTTCGAATATTCAGTATCACTTCTGCAAAGGGATGCATATGAGTGGTGGAAGACCATCCCCTACAGTCTGGTAGAGCCACCAGTCCTCACATGGGCAGACTTTTTAAGGGATTTTCGGCAAAAGTGGGTCCCTGATACTTATGTAGACATGAAGCTGCAAGAGTTTTTAAGTTTGAAGCAAGGGGATAGAACTGTAACAGAGTAAAAGCGAGACTTTTCAAGGCTAAGCCATTATGCTGGAAGTTTAGTCTCCACCCCCAGAGACCGGTGTAAAAGGTTTGAGGTTGGGTTGAGGCCTAGCTTGAGAATGCAAGTGGTAGGGTTCCGACACCAGAATTTTTCTGAATTGATTTCACAAGCCCTGGAACTGGAAAGGATAGAATCAGAATGCGCAGTGAAAAAGAGTACACAAGAGAAAGAGAAAACTGAAAAGATTACTGGTCAAGCTATTGAGAGTGGCTCCGGGAAAAGAAAACATTTTGGAGGATCTAGCTCGCGCGAATCAGGTAGAGGTATATCTTATAGACAGAAACCATCCCAATTTGATCAGCAAACTCAACAGAGACGCAGAAATACGCTATCGGATCAACTTTGTGAGACTTGTGGTAAACCACATAGTGGAATATGTTATAGAGCTATAGGAGCATGTTTCAATGGTGGAGGGACTGGTCATTTTGCTAAGGATTGTATAAGTCCACGTCGTTATGGATCATTTACCACGGCAGAAGGATCAACCCAAGTTTCTACCCCGAAGAGTTTACCAACAGTTGGCAGAGGCAGAGGCAGAGGTAGGGGTAGTACACCTGAAAGTCAGAGTACTGTGAATCAACCAGGACAAGGTGATGCTCCAGTGAGAGTATACACTTTGCGACAGAGGGACGAGGATGAGACTTCTGGTATGGTTGCTGGTATTTTCTCAATTCTTAACTGAGATATGTATATGTATAAAAAAAAAAAATCAAATTTGATATGTTAGTGACTAGTCTTTTTAAAATTAATTTTAGAAGAGTTTGTCAGTGAAAAGTATTTGCTAGCACACAAGAATTTGTAAAGTTAATTAGTAAGCCTAATTGTGTAAGGAAAAAGAACCTAAAAGTAAGTTATAGTAATATAGTTATCTTAGATGCGGGTAAGGTTATTACTGCTAATAGATGTTAGTGAGTACCATAATCAAAATAAGTTCAAGATATTAATGAATTTAAAAGAAATAAGATATAAGGAAGTTTATTCTATTGGGATGTATCATAGTAACTATGCAATATTCTTGATGTTTGTGCTGTAAGCTGCAGATTATAGTACTGACTTAGGATTTATTGTGTAGAGCTATGTACTACCCAATAGTACACAATAATAAGAATAGTTGTAAACAGCATCTGTTTTGGTACAGCTATGATAAGATAAAGTTTTCTTATTGGAAAGGAGTTTAAAAATCCTAACTTGGGATTTAAAACTCTAAAGTTAGAATATTGAAAGGTTATAGTTCAGTACAAAAGAAAACAATGACTACACATCAGTGCAAAATAAGCTATAGAATATCGATAGATAAAAATAAATAGAACAGTAAGAAATGAGAAAAATACTAGATGAGGAATTGCCACTAAGGCAAGCAATTTACTTAAGATACGTAATGATATTCCGAACTATTTTATCAAGAAAGAAATAAGTTAAACCAAAGCAAACAAGATAGTGCAAAATGGCACATAGGCCTTGGTCATAAATGGAGATGGTAAGATAATGGTTATGGACCTATGGCCAAGAAAGAAAAGACTACAAAAGAAAATAATTGCTAAAATAACAGCAAGAAAAGACTAAAATATTCTAAACTAAACTGAAGGTTACATCAAATGATTAAGAGATTTGATAAGAAAAGAGTAAAACTAAGTTCTCACCCATAGGATCACACGAGGTCCTAAAAAAGCGGATCCACTAACACACAGATTTGCTTACCTCTAAAATTAAAATGAATGTGAATCTAACTTATGACAGAAGCTCATAAGAAACTTGGCACACGAGGTGAGCAATCAATAAGCAAATAGTATTGGTTAAAGTCCTAAGGAACCATCATTCAGGCCAAGAAGCTACTTAGAAGCGTGAATAGGACATGAAGAGACAGCTCCCACAACTGTTCAGAGACTGATACCAAGTAAAATTTCGAGGACGAAATTATTTTAAGGGGGGAAGAATTGTAACACCCCTAATTGCATAGCCTGGTATATTTCACTATTCCGATGACCGGTGTCGGTCCGCACAATTAAGAGAATTAGAACCACACTTAAGACAACTATATAAGCCATAAACACAAATAATTAGTAATTGCCAATTAGTTAAGTATAAATAAGAAAACAGTAATGTAAGTTAAACGAGCCGAGAGTCACAAATGATGGGTGACCTTCTGAACGCATCGCAAAGTCGATTTAAACTCAAATTTCGAATCGTAAAATGTGACGCCGTGGTCCTTAGGACCATTATGAACACAGTGGAAAAGAGAAAATCACGAAAAAGAATTGTTAAGTGAGTCAAATAATTAGGGCAGAGAGCTGGAAGAAATATTGAATTATTTGCAAACCGGGTTGAACCAGCGAGGGGAAATTTGGTTAATTGACCCCGAGAGCTGACTCCTGACCTAACTGTCAAATAAAATCGAAGAAAAGAAAATTTTAGAGTCAAGAATTAAATTAGAGAACTAATAGAAAAATAAACGAAAAAAAAAAGAAAAGAAAATGAAAAAGTGAAAGGAGATGACATCATGCATGACATCATGCATGATGCCATAAATATTAGAAATAATAAATTTTATTAATTTTATTTTTGGGTCTTCCATAAGGATAAAAGTCATAAAAGAAAAAAAAAATAGCAAAAGTCTTCTTCTTCCTCCCATTGTGCCGCCTCACTCTCCCTCACCCTCTCCCTCACTTCATCCTCCATGAAAGCTCATCTTTGAGCTTGAAAAATAAAAAATCTCTCCATAGAAAATTATTCTACCATGGTTAAAGCTTGTTTTGGCAACTAGAAGAGGTGATTGAAAGAGCAAAGAAAAAGAAAAAGGAAGAGAATTGAAGAATTGGACATCAAAGATTGAGGTTAGTGATTTGAGTTGCAAAATTAGTTTATTAGTTGTGTTTATAGTTTAATTAACTTAGAAATAAACTTAAAATGAGATGAAATTAATTGTTGGAGGACTAAACATGGATTTTGATTAGCTAGGGTTTGATGTGGTAGTGCATGAATTTGATTGGATTATAAGTGTAGGCAAGCTTATATGAATGTAGAGATGATGTTGAGATACTTGGATTTGGTAAAATGTAATTACTAGTGCAGTTAGGGTTTTGGACATTTAGGATTTGGAGACAAAAATATGAGAAATTGGTAAATGATGTCTTTGACCTAGTTTGAAGTGGGAAATGGTCAATGGTGACCAAATGAAGTGTGTTGGAAGTGTTGGAGTTGAGATCAAATTCGGATTGAGTGTGGTCATGCTGCCAGCAGCGACCAAAAATGAAAATTTACTAGTCCAATTGGTATGATACCAATTGGGAATGAAAATAGACACTAAATGACACAATTTTCATTTAGGAAGCATGCCCAAAAAGTGACCAAAACCTAGTGAACAAATTGACAGAACTTAGAAAATCTCAGTCTGCCCTGTACAAACTGACCAATCTGTTCATTTGACCATAACGTGAGCTAGGCAGGTCTAAATGACCTGAAATTTTACCAGTGGAGAGATGATATATAGATCTAAAACTTTCATGAAGAACACAAACCCAAATTATGCCATTAATCAAGTCATTTGGCCACCCAAAGTTGGTAACCTAAAACTGCCATAACCAAAATTTTGCCCAGAAATCTAGGTTAAGTCCAATCTGGCAGCCATGGTTCAAATGGCTATAACTTGAGCTACAAAATTCCAATTGGAGTGATTCAAAAAGGAGAATAAACTCAAGACAATAGGGAACATTTTCTATGCAGAAAGTTTTGCCAAATTCTAACAGTAAAATGACCAATGGAACAGTGCAACTCAAAACACTAAAACTGAAAATTTGCAAATTTGCCTAAAAGACTTAGAATTTGAGTAAACAACCAAAACCAACAAATTTAGTAACCAAAATGTGGTATGTAGGTGAAGTTGGAATTCCCATACCTATTAAGCCTTAGAAAGTCAACAAATTGACTTGAATAGTACCATGGATAGTAACTCCAAAATGAAAATTTCCAAGAATATTAGTTTAAGCATATTTGGGCTAGAATTAAGTATTTACGAATTAATTATTGTATTTATTGTGAAATAAGATACTGAAACACTATAATTTTTGTGTTTCAGCTGAAAAAGACCCGAAAGGTATAAGTGACTGAGTTAAGGCCTAGAGGCGACTCACGTCAGGTTTGTGCACAACAAACTTAAAATTCTTTGCTTCTACTTGACAATTCTTGAAATAAATGTTGTGAATAATTTTAATTGTTATTGCTTTGAAAATATTATTTGAAAAATAGTGTGTTGCCTACTTTATAAATGAAAAGTTTAGAATGAAATATGATTTGTGACTTGTATAAAATATTTGAATAACTTGATTTAAATTGTTTTTAATTCACACTTAGCATGACAATATTAATATGTTCCTCCTCCACTTTTGGGGTGAGTTTGATATTTGATCACTTTTTTCCCTCTCTGGCTTTCGAGTCTGAGAGGCGAGTTTGGATGGGTACTCATTAGCTAGCTAGCAACCTCCCTCATTGATTTCGATTAGTGGGGTGAGTATGCCTTGTTGTGATGTACACACGACATGTTCGAAAATTTTGTGTCATGTCTTAAGTTGTTTTATTATTTGGCAACACTATGTTTATTAAATTGTTTAATCAAATTGTGCTATATTAAGCTTTGTAAATTATGAGTTGTTATAAATGTGATTTGAGAAAAAAAAATTGTGAAATGCGATTATGAGATTTTTGAATGATGATTTGTTCATAAATATTTTATATTATGCATTTTATGCTTTATTGTGCACCACTGAGTATTTATATACTCAGCGATATCTTTAACTTACAGTCGCAGATAGAGAAAAGGACATAGCAGCAGAGCGAGCTGCTACAGTTAGAGAGGAGAACAATTGAAAAATTTTTGTACAGGTATTTATCTATACCCTGGTAGTTTAGTTTGATGTAAATATGATAATATGCATATGTATCTCTGTAATTTGAGCAGTTGTACATATAAAATTGTAATAATATTATTTTTGAGATTTTGCATCTATAAATTAACTTATGATTGTAAATTAATGATTTAAAATGCAATGTGCATGAGTTACGAAATATTTTGAGATATTAATTCTTGATTTGAAATTTGAATTTTGAATTGAAGTGTTGCTATTGCTGTTGATTTGAAGTTGGGTGGTTGCAAATGGAGTTGTGATTGAGAAATATATTGGGAGTGTTTCTATTTTCAGGTTTTGAAGAACTGTTTTCTCAAACTATAGATGGCACTCTGTCGAAATTTTTGTAAAAATTGTGGAGATTTTAAATATCTAAGAATTTAATTTATGTTTGAACTTTAAATAAAGGTTTTTAAAATTTAAAAAAAAATTTTACCCACCAATTCCAAAATGAATGAAAGTTGTTTTAAAATCCCTTGTAGTATATTTAATTGGTTACTGGTAGGTGAAGTACGATAATTCATTAGGTGTACTATGGGAACATGTTACATCTTACGAGAAGTAGGGTGTGACATCTTAAACAACCGTAAACAAGTAAAAACAAGCTACAATAGTGAGTTTCCATGGCTGCCAAAATGGTGTATCACCATTCAATCATCAACATCAAAAATTCTTCCATAAATCAACTACCCACAACCTTGGTTACACTTTTAATGAAACAAGAATTAAAAACACTCACTTACCACTTTTGAAGCTTGATCAAAACCTCACTAAACCTCTTAAAATTGCTATCAAACTCTTCCTTACAAGGTGAGGAGCAAAGTTAAAGAAGGAACCTAGTGGGAAAAGTGGCTAGAACATGCTTTCATGGAGCTCTCACCATGGACGGCTATGGAGTTTTCTCTCAATGTTGATTTTGGCTGGATGTCCCACGGTTGAAGATGACTAAATTTTCTATCCAAAGGCTGATTACAAATCCACTTAGGTGATGTTAGTGCAGCACTAAGGTGAGTTTATGATTTGTTTAATCCAAAGTTTTCAATTTTCCACATTTAACCTCTTTTCTTTTACTATTTAGATTATGTGCCACCATTTTAATTTTTCATGACATTTTCTAAGTGTAATATTATTTATTTTTAATGGACATTGAGGTCAAAAGGCAACTTGGGATGTCAAATGACCACAATACCCCTATTCGGGTTGCATTCCCGATTTTTCGGTAACACCGAGTTTTGTCGTTTTCTCGATTTTTCTTTTTTCTTTGTACTAATTACTTAATTTTTCTTTGATATTTCTAATGACATTTATACTTCAATAGATGTTCATTTAAGTCTTAAAAATATTTTTCAGGGTTCTCTGCAGTCCAAGGCTAGTCAACGGTCCACGCCGCAACTTCCTGGTTTGGTCATCCATCGCTATGGTTCTCGGCTCGTTTAACTTGGTTACATTTCATTACTATTATTTTTCCTTTGTTTTTCTTGTATTTTCTTTTCTTGTATTTCATTATTTTATATCTCCTCACTAACATTTAAATGTAGTTCTACGCATTCTAGCTGTCCGGACAGACACTGGTCACTGGAACAGTAAAACGCACTACCGAACATAGGGGTGTTGTAGAAATGACCAAAATGCCATCATTTTGCTTAATGGGCTAAAATTGTCTGTACCGATTTAGAAAATTTTTTTAGCATTTTCATGGCATTCTATTGCCATCTAAGTCTCAATAACTCTTCATTAGAGTCCCAAAAATTATTTCATAGGAATGGACAAGTTGGTAAAAAATCATCTCTGAAGGTAAAATGACCAAAATGCCCTTCATTTTGCTTAATGAGCTAAAATTATCTGTACCGATTAGAAAATTTTTTTAACATTTTCTTGGCATTCTATTGCCATCTAAGTATCAATAACTCTTCATTGAAGTCTCAAAAATTATTTCACAGGGTTTCTCCACGGGTCTAGGATTGCTAACTGTCTTTACAGTTGTTTCCCGTTAGGTCACCCATCGCTGTAGGTTTGGCTCGTTTAACCTTATTGCATTTCATTTTCTAAAATTTTTCTTTAATTTTTCTTGTCATTATTTTAGTTATTTATGACTCTTCACTCTAGTTTAAATATAGTTCCAGACATTCTGGCTGTCTGGACAGACATTGGTCACCAGAACAGTAGAATGTATGGATTATCTAAAGTGAGGATGTCACAATTTGAGTGGAAAACTTGAAAGAGCTATCTAACAAATTAAGGGCTTAAATTTTACTTCTGAAAGTTAGAAATGTAGTTAGAATTTAAATGTAAAAGAGATAATAGTGTACCCAAATTAATAAAGACCATTTTATTTGCATCAATGAAATGTGTTTTATTTTATTATGAATGTTCTGCGTTAAGTAGCAAACCACATTAAGCAAATAAGTAAATGAGACTACACTTCTACCTCTTATTAAAAATTTACTCTCTCTAGGTATCTTGTTTAGAAGTGCTACCCACTCCTTGTAATGGTTGCTAGAAGCACCATCAGTATTCTTGTTAAAACTATGCTGAATAGACTACTTCTTCCAAGTATCTTTGATCTTCTGGAAGAATCCAGGTGTCAGCAAGACCACATTGAAATGATAGTCATCTGGGTGAATAGCCTGATATGACTTGTAAGACCGAGAAAACTAATATGTAATATAAAATAAAGACTCGATCAAATCGGCTAGAGTAACAAAGGGTAGGTAATTTTTGATATTCATATGTGAGAAATTCCCCCAAGGGACAATCCATAAGATACCAACATCAATACGAATGTAGAACTAAGCAGTCCAATTAACAAACTCAGCTGGCTTGAGTGGCCACCATAATTTTAAATTCTTAGTGGCCACCACAATTGCAAATTCTTAGGCTAAGTAGGAAACTTTGTAGGAATAGCCAGTAGCTTGAATTCCCTTGTAACCAGATTTAAAAAATAAATAAATAAATAAAGAGTTGAATTAAAAAATTGAGAAGGCAACTTCAGTAAAAGTAAAGCTAGCTAAGCTGAAAACCCACAAAGGGCAATTTAAGCAAAAGATAGAGCGCAAAAGAAAAGCTCACTAAGATGAAAACCCAAAAAAAAAAATGTAGTTTTTGGCAAAAATTAGTGCAAGAAAATACTTATAAGAGAAATGGACTGCTTGAAAAATGTTGAGTAGAACTAGTCTTCACTTTGTCTAGATTGTTCAATGTTTCAGTTAGAATAATGGGAAACAATGTAGCTTTAGGCTATAACTTTCCCAGAATGTGATTGATCTAATAACTACCATGTAGAGACTCGTGAAGCAGAAGGTATTAGTCTTAATGCAAAGAGTAGAGCAGTGGTGTCATGTTCTTTTTTATCCCTAGAAGTAAACCTTTCTCTAAGACCTAACAAGGAAATAAAACCCTGAAGGAACGGAAGCGTGAAAAACACAAGTTTATACCATTGAATTCAAAAATTTTCACCTAGGGTCACATGCATCATGCAAGATTTATTTTTATCTATTTGATTTCAATGATAAACAACATATTAAAACTCTTTTAATATGCTTTTTGGATCTGTATTTGCCATTTAAGATTTTAAAATTAATCAGATTAATTTTAGAACCCTAGATTAAATCAAGAACAAACACACTAACCTCTTGATGCACTGTAGTGAATTTGTGCCTTTCAAATACGTCTTCAGGACACTAGATGTTGTCCCTCTAGCTTGTCCACACCAAGAACACCTATGGTAGCCCTTGAATAGCTTCTCAAGCATTTTCTATTATTTAGAAAATCAAGTTCTGCCTTTTAAGAGATTAAAGATGTAAATAGGACACTAGAAACAATTTCTAGTGTTTTTAATTCAAGAGATTGTCTGCTAATCTCTTGGAATAGATGAGAGATGAAGAGAAAGAGAAGGGAGACTCTTGGGTGATGGCACCAAGGATGAGGAGCTGCTGGTTGCATTTTTTCACTTCATAACAACACTTCTATTGCTAGGTTAACATATTAAACCCATGCCACATGTCACCCTCTGATTAGTTATAGGTTTAATTTACCCAATCACATTATGCCAAGTGTCAAACCTACATTTAATCTTAATTTTAATCATCTTACATGATTAAAAGACATTTGGCAAGCTTATGTGTAGTGCCATGTGTCACCAACTCATGGTGCCACGTGAAATGACCAAAATGCCCCTATGTCTTAATTTTGAGTTCTCAACCCAAAATAATTATTTCTATTCTTCTAATCAATTTATATCTAATATAAATTAATTAATTAATCTTTATTAATTAATTTCTCATTAATTAAATTCATATTTAAACACTTTAAATATAAATTTAACTTATACTGTACATTTAATAACCTAGATTTGGTTTCAAGTAATGCTAGGGACTTTGCAATCTAATTGCAAACCAAACCTATTTAATTAATCAATTAAACTCTTTAATTAATTAATTAAATAATATTTAATTAGGTGATAACTTGTGTATGTGTGTGACTTACTAGGCTCATCACTAATTGGCAATGAGATATGATATCAACTCTTAATATCAAATGCATAAATGATGACTTTGACCTATTATGAAATGAAAAATGGTCAATAATGACCAAAAGAGATGTGTGGGACTTGTTGGAATGAAAACCAAATTCGTAGGTTACATGGTCATGCTGCTGGCAGCATGACCAAACCTAATTTGAAGGACCAAAACGGGAATTTTACAAGCCCAATTGATATGCCACCAATTGGAGATGAAAATAGACATAAAATAGCACAATTTTCATTAAGGAACTATGGCCAAAAACTGACTAAAACTTGGTGAACCAATTGACCAAAGTGAAATGAGAGCAGGCTGCCACTGCACCAAACTGACCAAATGAACAGTAACTGTTTATTTGGTCATAATTCGAGGTAGACAGGTCAAATTGACCTGAAAATTTTTCAGCAATTAGATAAAATATAGACCTAAAACTTTCATGAAGAACACAAATCCAAATTATGTCATTAACCCATTCAAACCATTGAACAAAGTTGAGTTACTGTACCTGCGATTCTGCAGAATTGCCATTGAGCAGTAAAGTTCCAATGGCTATAACTCTCTCTAGAAAACTCTGATTTAGGCGATTCTTGAACCGATGGAAACCTAAGACATAGTAGAACATTTTATATGAAGAAAGTTAGACCAAATTATGAACTTAACTTGATGAAATTGCTGAAGGAATTTGGATCAAAATCTGCCAGAACCCAAAATCTCAGCATGAACAGTGCACGTGAACAATAATTGTATTTTGGCCATAACTTGAGCTACAAAACTCTGATTGTAACACCCCTCACCCGACTACAGTGTAGCTGAGCAAAGTGTGTTACATTCAGTGCCGGAGCACCCTATCTTATCTTACTTTATTCCTTTCATATTTTGATCTCGTTATATTTTAATATTAATTATTTTTCGATGGAGAAACCAGCGGAGTTTCCCTTATTTTATTACCAGTTGACGTGTTTTACTATTTACCTGTTTGAAAGTTTCAACAATATTTTCAGAATAAAGTCTTATCCATGCTAATCATAATTATCTCATCAATCATTCTCATAATTTTCTCATATTTCAAATCTCATTCATACATTTCAATTTTATAATCATTTCCATGCATACTCAATTCATATGTAAACATTCTTAAATTATATAAGCAAAATTTTCAAATTTCCTTAATTTACATAATTTACAAAATAATTACAAAATTTCATAATTTACATCATAATACAATATCTAGCATTTTATACAAAATACAAAATAGGATCTATATGGGCCCTATCTACATGCATTGCTGAGGAGGTGACAACCTTGAATACTTCAGATACTTCCGCAGATCAAAACTCCCAAAATTCCCAGTCAAACGTCCATTGGGTTCTAGCTTCAGTACCTGCGCGAAGAAAACAATTCCATCGCGCTAAACATTGCTGCTTAGTGGTGCAATAATATAACAAGGAAATAATATACAAATAAAGAAAGAACGAAGCATAATTTGAATATTTAAGAATCAATTTAATTTAATACAATGTGTCTAATATTAATTATCTTTTGTTTTCATTTGTTTCGCTTTGGAAGCATTTAATTCCGAAATTCACAGTGATAATGTACAAAGAAAAATGATTTGAAAATAATAAATTTATGCTTATATTGTTATATAAGCACATTTGCAATATTTATTTATGTTATAATTTTCTTTGCTAATCTTTTAGCATTTTCTCTATACTTGCTAGGTTGTCTCAAATTATTTCATAATAAGTAAATTTTGATATCTGTCCAGTTCATTTCGATTCTTTCTAATAAATAACTATCCTAATTTATTTTAGGTCATCTTGCTCATTTATTTTATTTAATTTCTAATATTTTTAATTGCTAAAAGTCTTAACTTATCTCAATAAATTTCAGTGCCCAAGTAACCTATGACAGATTGACTAAACTGGATAACGGGTCGTTGGCACTGGACACCGCGGTGCCTCGGGCCGTCATACCATGGGACGCAGAACGTCAACCACGATAACGATCGGTATGGCTAAAAAGCCATGATAACACATAATCGGGCATAAAAGCCATGAATGTTGGCATAAAGCCATGAATATGGGCATAAAGCCATGAATACAGGCATAAAGTCTTTCGCAGTACTACTAAAACAATACCTTATTGGCATGCCAATCTATCCAATCTGACACACGTGTCTAGGCAATATAAGGGCAGATAATATCATTAAATATTAATATATTGTGTTTTATGAATTCATTATTTCATGAGAAATTTTAATTATAATTCATACATTCCTTTGATCATTTATATGATCACAATTCACATCAATTATCCTTTTATACCATTGTACTCAAAATACTTCTCCTTTCTATAATAATGAGAACTAATGTCTCATTCATACATTAATATAGTTCATTTATTCATTCATTATGTTATTCATATTGCTCACAATTCTAAACAATGGTTCACATGTACCATTGTATTCAAAACATTTTTCCTTTCTCATTTATACATTTAATAATCTACTTATGTAGTCACAAATTTTATATTTCAAGTTGAGTTATTAACATTTTATGAATTCCATTTGTGATGGGCATATAAGCCCTAACTATCTATTCACATCAATTAGGTGACTTATTTTTCATGTTTCAAGTAATCCATGAATATGTCATGGATTTCAAATTTATGGTCTTAATTTCCTTTTAACAATTTTGACTAAGATACATAGTCCACATTTGTCATACAATTCTAAGCATTTAAGCTTAGAATTGGTTCTAGGTCTTCATCTTAGTTTGTTACTCATTTTGATTACTATTCACCTTACTAGTCAACCAAAATGTTGACTTTTTCATACTTAAGGGATATGTTAATTATAATTGCACCAAGATCCCACCTTTTGAGTTTTACATTTGCTAGTATTAATTGCCAATTGCAATTTAAAGTCCCCTAGATGCATTTCTAATTTCAAATTTTGAATTTCAAATTTTGGTGCCACTATTTACCTCATTGGTCAACAAAAATGTTGACTTTTGGATAGAAAATAGGTATATTGGTTTTGACACTCCCAACATACCACACTTTGCATTTAAAATTTGTTGGAATTAACTCCTAAATCCATTTCCAAACCTAAAACCTAGAGAGCAGAATTTTCAGTTTTTGTGACCCAATTTTACTGTTCCATTGGGCCCTGTTGCAGTGGGAATTTGAGGAAATGGTAAACATGAAAGTTGTTCCTTATTTTGTCTAGTTGAATTTCATTTTTTGAATCACTCCATTTGGAGTTTTGTAGCTCCAGATATGGTCCAAAAACCACAGCTGGCTGGATTTCCATTCTGCAGAAATTACCATATCTATAGTAACATGAACAGTGACTAGAATCACTTTGTTGGATGGGTTCTGGCCATAATTTGGGGTAGGTTCCTTCATGAAAGTTTTTTTCTATGTCTTAACTTGTTGCTGTAAAAATTTCAGGTCAATTGACCATATCTACAGTGAGTTATGGCCAAATGAACAGTTACTGTTCATTTGGTCAATTCTGCAGGTGCTATTGCAGGGTATCCGGATTGGGGCCAACTTTTGGTCCTCTTGCTTTGGTCTTTTGGGCATGGTTTCTTCAGCAAAAATGTGCCATTATAAGCCTAGTTTCATGTCCAATTGGCCAAACACCAATTGGACCTACACAGCCAAAGTTATGGCTGTCCAAGTGGGCTGAAATTTCAGTCACCCTGCTGCACTCATGGGGCAGCCTGCACATTCCACTTTACCATGCAATAATTCACTCCTAATTATGGTCAACTTACCTCAAATGGTCACTAATTGACTATTAGAATGTTCTTTAACAATTTCATAAGCAAAGTCAAATTTTCACTCCTCAAAACCCTAGTTTCCATTTCAATTCACCCATACACCTAGTTAAGCATTTTCATTAATTATATATGTGTATATACACCTTAAGCATAATCTTTAATTAATTCTAAGTCCATTAAAACCATCACAAACACTCCACCTTTGTTCCTTCCTTAGGGCAGCCGAAAATCCATGGTATGTATACACATGAATTTAGTCCATTTAATTTACAAATTCCTACTAAATTCAAGTCCCTAACATGGAAATAAAGAAATCTTTGCATAAGTAAGCACTAACCTCTTGTAGGGCAGAATTTTCTAAGCTTCAACTCCACTTTCTTTGCTTTTCTAGGCTACCAAACACTTCCCCAAGTTGTATGGACAAGTTTTAATGAAAGGTGTCTAGGGTTTTATAGTGGAAATTCATGGGAAATGGAGGTAATGAAAGAAAATTTTCATGGAGGGAGGAAGAAGAGAGGGTCACGTTTTGAGGAAGAAGAAGAAGAAGACCAGAATTTTTGGTCTTTCTTTGTCTCTTTTAAGTGATTTAAGAAAGCTTGTTGAATGGTGATTGGTTGGGAGAAAGTAAATGACATCATCATATGTCATAAATGGGTATTTTTCTCATTTTCTATTCTTTTCTTCTCTACTTATATTTCAATTTAATTTTTAGTAATGTTTATTCATATTTTATGTCATAATAATTATTTACTCAACTGGACAAGTCGGCCAAAAATCGTCTCTGAAGGCGAAATGACCAAAATGCCCTCCATTTGGCTTAACGGGTCAAAATTGTCTGTACCGATTGAAAAATTTTTCTAAATATTTTCTTGGCATTCTAATGCCATAGGAACCTCAATGACCCTTCTCTGGAGTCCCAAAAATTATTTTATGAAATTTTCCTGGTCTAGGCTCCTCGTTGCAGAACCGCAACTTCCTCCTCGTTACCCATCGCTTGGGCACCTACTGCTTAACTTGGTTGTATTTTATTTCTAAAATTTTTACTAAATTTTTCTTATTAATATTTGAGTTAATTATGGTTCTGACTTTAGTTTAAATATTTTTCGGATGTTCTAAATTGTCCCACCGATCAATCCACGAATAAAGAGAATGTACGGAGTTGCTACAGTGAGGGTGTTACAATTCTTTCCCTCTAATTTAAATTTCGTCCTCGAAATTTACCCAATGTAAATAGCCAAGGAGCTAATACCTCTTTTTTTCTTCACCTTTCCGTATTATCCTACTTCACTTTCTCCTTAGTCTCAATCCTATCCTCAAACAGTTATGTACTCATCCTTTTTCATCTTAAATACAGTCTCCTTCTCATCTCCTTTCACTATCTCATTGTCTCTTCACTCTCTTATTCCCTACCTTAACCTAAAATAAACAAGAGATACAGATCTGCAATAGTATCACATCGACTCATATGAATGCAATGCATGATATGCAATCTATCTAGGTCCAGAAACGCCTAAACCGTGCTCTGATACAAATAAATGTAACACCCCTCACCCGACTACAGTGTAGCCGAGCAAAGTGTGCTACATTCGTTGCCGGAGCACCCTATCTTATCTTACTTTATTCCTTTCATATTTTGATCTCGTTATATTTTAATATTAATTATTTTTCGATGGAGAAACCAGCGGAGTTTCCCCTATTTTATTACCAGTTGACGTGTTTTACTATTTACCTGTTTGAAAGTTTCAACAATATTTTCAGAATAAAGTCTTATCCATGCTAATCATAATTATCTCATCAATCATTCTCATAATTTTCTCATATTTCAAATCTCATTCATACATTTCAATTTCATAATCATTTCCATGCATACTCAATTCATATGTAAACATTCTCAAATTACATAAGCAAAATTTTCAAATTTCCTTAATTTACATAATTTACAAAATAATTACAAAATTTCATAATTTACATCATAATACAATATCTAGCATTTTATACAAAATACAAAATAGGATCTATATGGGCCCTATCTACATGCATTGCTGAGGAGGTGACAACCTTGAATACTTCAGATAATTCCGCAGATCAAAACTCCCAAAATTCCCAGTCAAACGTCTATTGGGTTCTAGCTTCAGTACCTGCGCGAAGGAAACAATTCCATCGC
The DNA here is from genome assembly GCF_030052815.1 of Hevea brasiliensis. Classification (NCBI taxonomy): domain Eukaryota; kingdom Viridiplantae; phylum Streptophyta; class Magnoliopsida; order Malpighiales; family Euphorbiaceae; genus Hevea; species Hevea brasiliensis. Next base: position 46,856,675 of record NC_079505.1, read on the forward strand.
GCTAAGCATTGCTACTTAGTGGTGCAATAATATAACAAGGAAATAATATACAAATAAAGAAAGAACGAAGCATAATTTGAATATTTAAGAATCAATTTAATTTAATACAATGTGTCTAATATTAATTATCTTTTGTTCTCATTTGTTTCGCTTTGGAAGCATTTAATTCCGAAATTCACAGTGATAATGTACAAAGAAAAATGATTTGAAAATAATAAATTTATGCTTATATTGTTATATAAGCACATTTGCAATATTTATTTATTTTATAATTTTCTTTGCTAATCTTTTAGCATTTTCTCTATACTTGCTAGGTTGTCTCAAATTATTTCATAATAAGTAAATTTTGATATCTGTCCAGTTCATTTCGATTCTTTCTAATAAATAACTATCCTAATTTATTTTAGGTCATCTTACTCATTTATTTTATTTAATTTCTAATATTTTTAATTGCTAATAGCCTTAACTTATCTCAATAAATTTCATTGCCCAAGTAACCTATGACAGGTTGACTAAACTGGATAACAGGTCGTTGGCACTGGACACCGCGGTGCCTCGGGCCGTCATACCATGGGACACAGAACGTCAACCACATATGCAGTCAGTATGGCTAAAAAGCCATGATAACACATAATCGGGCATAAAAGCCATGAATGTTGGCATAAAGCCATGAATACGGGCATAAAGCCATGAATACAGGCATAAAGTCTTTCGCAGTACTGCTAAAACAATACCCTATTGGCATGCCAATCTATCCAATCTGACACACGTGTCTAGGCAATACAAGGGCACATAATATCATTAAATATTAATATATTGTGTTTTATGAATTCATTATTTCATGAGAAATTTCAATTATAATTCATACATTCCTTTGATCATTTATATGATCACAATTCACATCAATTATCCTTTTATACCATTGTACTCAAAATACTTCTCCTTTCTATAATAATGAGAACTAATGTCTCATTCATACATTAATATAGTTCATTTATTCATTCATTATGTTATTCATATTGCTCACAATTCTAAACAATGGTTCACATGTACCATTGTATTCAAAACATTTTTCCTTTCTCATTTATACATTTAATAATCTACTTATGTAGTCACAAATTTTATATTTCAAGTTGAGTTATTAACGTTTTATGAATTCCATTTGTGATGGGCATATAAGCCCTAACTATCTATTCACATCAATTAGGTGACTTATTTTTCATGTTTCAAGTAATCCATGAATATGTCATGGATTTCAAATTTATGGTCTTAATTTCCTTTTATCAATTTTGACTAAGATACATAGTCCACATTTGTCATACAATTCTAAGCATTTAAGCTTAGAATTGGTTCTAGGTCTTCATCTTAGTTTGTTACTCATTTTGATTACTATTCACCTTACTAGTCAACCAAAATGTTGACTTTTTCATACTTAAGGGATATGTTAATTCTAATTTCACCAAGATCCCACCTTTTTAGTTTTACATTTGCTAGTATTAATTGCCAATTGCAATTTAAAGTCCCCTAGATGCATTTCTAATTTCAAATTTTGAATTTCAAGTTTTGGTGTCACTATTCACCCCATTGGTCAACAAAAATGTTGACTTTTGGATAGAAAATAGGTAATTGTTTTTGACACTCCCAACATACCACACTTTGCATTTAAAATTTGTTGGAATTAACTCCTAAATCCATTTCCAAACCTAAAACCTAGAGAGCAGAATTTTTAGTTTTTGTGACCCAATTTTACTGTTCCATTGGGCCCTGTTGCAGTGGGAATTTAAGGAAATGGTAAACATGAAAGTTGTTCCTTATTTTGTCTAGTTGAATTTCCTTTTTTGAATCACTCCATTTGGAGTTTTGTAGCTCCAGATATGGTCCAAAAACCACAGCTGGCCGGATTTCCATTCTGCAGAAATTACCATATCTACAGTAATATGAACAGTGATTAGAATCACTTTGTTGGATGGGTTATGGCCATAATTTGGGGTAGGTTTTTTCATGAAAGTTGTGTTTCTATGTCTTAACTTGTTGCTGTAAAAATTTCAGGTCAATTGACCATATCTACAGTGAGTTATGGCCAAATGAACAGTTACTATTCATTTGGTCAATTCTGCAGGTGCTATTGCAGGGTATCCGGATTGGGGCCAACTTTTGGTCCTCTTGCTTTGGTCTTTTGGGCATGGTTTCTTCAGAAAAAATGTGCCATTATAAGCCTAGTTTCATGTCCAATTGGCCAAACACCAATTGGACCTACACAGCCAAAGTTATGGCTGTCCAAGTGGGCTGAAATTTCAGTCACCCTGCTGCACTCATGGGGTAGCCTGCCCATTCCACTTTACCATGCAATAATTCACTCCTAATTATGGTCAACTTACCTCAAATGGTCACTAATTGACTATTAGAATGTTCTTTAACAATTTCGTAAGCAAAGTCAAATTTTCACTCCTCAAAACCCTAGTTTCCATTTCAATTCACCCATACACCTAGTTAAGCACTTTCATTCATTATATATGTGTATATACACCTTAAGCATAATCTTTAATTCATTCTAAGTCCATTAAAACCATCACAAACACTCCACCTTTGTTCCTTCCTTAGGGCAGCCGAAAATCCATGGTATGTATACACATGAATTTAGTCCATTTAATTTACAAAAGAAGAGAGGGTCACGTTTTGAGGAAGAAGAAGAAGAAGAACAAAATTTTTGGTCTTTCTTTGTCTCTTTTAAGTGATTTAAGAAAGCTTGTTGAATGGTGATTGGTTGGGAGAAAGTAAATGACATCATCATATGTCATAAATGGGCATTTTTCTCATTTTCTATTCTTTTCTTCTCTACTTATATTTCAATTTAATTTTTAGTAATGTTTATTCATATTTTATGTCATAATAATTATTTACTCAACTGGACAAGTCGGCCAAAAATCGTCTCTAAAGGCGAAATGACCAAAATGCCCTCTGTTTGGCTTAACGGGTCAAAATTGTCTGTACCGATTGAAAAATTTTTCTAAATATTTTCTTGGCATTCTAATGCCATAGGAACCTCAATGACCCTTCTCTGGAGTCCCAAAAATTATTTTATGAAATTTTCCCCGGGTCTAGGGCTCCTCGTTGCGAGAGCCGCAACTTCCCTCTGGTTACCCATCGCTTGGGCACCGGCTCGTTTAACTTGGTTGTATTTTATTTCTAAAATTTTTACTAAATTTTTCTTATTAATATTTGAGTTAATTATGGTTCCTGACTTTAGTTTAAATATTTTTCCGAATGTTCTAGCTGTCCAGACCGACACCGGTCACCGGAATAGTAGAATGTACGAAGTTGCTACAGTGAGGGTGTTACACTGATTGAGGTGATCCAAAAATAAGAATACACTTAAGACAATAAGGAACAGTTTCTATGAAGGAAGTTTTGTCAAATTCCAACAGTAGATCGACCAATAGAACAGTGCAACTAAGAGCACCAAAACCGAAAATTGGCAATTTTGCCAAAATGACCTAAGCTTTGAGAAAATGACCAAAACCAACAAGTTTGGTGACCAAAATGTGGTATGTGGGTGAAGTTGGAGTTCCCATACCTATTAAGGCTTAGAAAGTCAATAATTTGACTTGAATAGTGCAGTGAATAGTAACCCGAAACACAAAATTTCGAGAACGTCGAATTTAACACGTTAGAGCTAAGTAAATGTGAAGCTAAGTTTATTTTGGATTTATTTTAAGTTCTAGTACTGAAACATTGTAAAAAATTGCGTATTTCAGTGGAAAAGAATACCGGAACAGAACCCGAGGAGTCGAGTCAATGCAAACTGGCGACTCGTTTGAGGTTTGTGCACAACATCACTATACTTTAAAATGTATTGATAAAGTGAATGAAATATGTATTTTACATTTGCTTTGATGTGTTGAAAATTTATTTGTGACATTAGTTATGATGTTTTGACTTAAATTGTTGAAAGTTATTGTGTATATTTGAAATGACAATGTTTAGCAAATTGTTAAGATAAGTTTTAAAATCACAGTGTCATGACCATATATTTGAACACCTCACTAGCATGACTAGTGGGGGTAATTTGTTTCGAATTTTGATTCCTTCTGTGGAGAAGTGTTGAGGTGTGCTAGTAGAAGAGGATGTGAATGGATATCCATATATTTGAGCTAGCTAGCCTTGTGATGTGATTTCTCTTTAGCATCTGGCTATTGAGATTCTATTTGTTTCGAATGGCATGATCTAACTGTTGGTTTTATGAAATGTGTTTTGATACTTTGAAATTGAACTTGGTTCGTATTAAAATCTCATGATTTATGTTTTGTGTTTAATGCGCATGTTTAGCCAAAATTTTGAATATATGTGATTTAAGTTTTGCATAAAGATTATTTTAGTATGTTGTGCACCACTGAGTCTTAGTACTCAGTGATAGCTTCTATTGCTGTCGCAGATACAGAGACTAGAGGAGCAGCCGACTGAGCTGCTGAGGATTGAGGATCGTTCTACTTTGAAGCTACCGGGTATAATTTATACCCTGATCGTAAATATTTATTTTGATGTATGTAATGCACAGAAATGTATGGACATGTGAAGATGGGTTTTGAGCAGCTTGTACAAAATCTGTATAAAATTTGTAATAAACTTTAGTTTGGATTTTCTTAATGTAAATTTTTGTATGATGTATACATAAATTGTTTATCTTTAAAGAAATATGAATGTATGAAATTGATTGACTGTACCTTGAGGACTATTGAATTTTGAACTTGAGAAATTTATTGAAATGATTGTGAAATTGATTGAGTTGATTGTGAAACCGAAGTAGTGGTTGAGAAAAACTTTTAGAAGTGCTTTTTACAGGTATTTGAAGAACTGTTTTCTCAAAATACAAAGGAAACTCTGGCAAAATTTTTATAAAATTTGTGGAAAAATAAAATGGGCCAAAATTTCTAACTAGCTTTCAACTTAATTACATGTTTTAAATATTTATTAGAAATGCTCACCACTTATCAAAAAGAAGAAAATTGTTTTAAAATCTCTTGTAGGGTACTTAATGAGTTATCGGTAGGTGAAGTTCGGTAGTTCATTAGGTATTCTACGGGATCATGTTATGCCTTACAGAGGGGTAAGGTGTGACATGTTTTAGTGGTATCAGAGCAAATTTTTGAAGTATGTTTTAAATTGTGAATTTGTATCTTTCCTTGTTAAGTACAACTGCTCAATGTCCATATTTGTTACATACAGTGCATTACATCATGAAATGAACTAACGGAGGGAAATCTCCATGTGTTATTTGTTCAGGAGATACCCTAACTTCAGCTTGAAATGGAAGAAGGGGATCGCTCAGTTGAGCAGTCTGTTGAAGCTGAGGCACAAGGGGAAGCTCCAGCTTTACCGAATGTTAGTGGTCGTGACAAAGACCCCACAAATGCCGCATTTCTGCCGCATTCGCCTGACAGATGGCTACAATGTTTCAACAAATGGTCAGTATGCTGCTCAAGCTCCACCCCAACCACTTGTGGCATAACCACGCCTCGGCCGGACAATATGATAAATTCTTGAAGTATGGGGTGTAGAATTTAAAGTCTGATGGACCCTTTAGAGGCAGAGCAATGGCTTGAAAGAATGGACAGAGTGTTTAAGAAATTGCACTGCCCAGATGAGCTGAAATTTGAATACTCTGTGTCGTTACTGTAAGGGGATGCATATGATTGGTGGAAGATCATCCCCCACAGCTTGGTTGAACCACCAGTGTTGACTTGGGATGACTTCATCAGAGAGTTCAGACAGAAATACATCCCAGACGCATATGTTGATCAGAAGTTGCAAGAATTTTTGAGTTTGAAACAAGGAAATCGATCAGTGGAATAGTATGAGAGGAGTTCTCTGCTTTGAGTCACTATCTTTGAGAGTCTTCTTACTACCGATGGGCAAGGTGCAAGAGATTTGAGACGGGTTTGAAGCCCAGCATAAGGATGCAAATTGTGGGATTTCGACACAGTAACTTCTCAGAGCTTATGTCTCAAGCACTTGAACTGGAGAGAGTTGAATCAGAAGCAACCCCAGTGAAGGAAAAAGTCGAGAAATTAGAAAAGACAAGGGGAAAAATCGGTTGAGCGAGTTACGGTGCTACCTCAGGAAAGAAAAAGAAGTTTAGTGGACCCACGAGTCGAGGTGGCGGTGGCGAGGCGATTTTCGGGCGAGAGACTCCTAGGTGCAGTCGTGATCGGCGAGGGTTCACATTCTGCCCGCCTCTGTGAGACTTGTGGCAAGATTCATGGGGGGGAGTGTTATTGGGCCACTAGAGCCTGCTTTAACTGTGGAGGCATGGACTATATGGCTAAAAGCTGTACTAGTGTTCTGAGATATAGTCCAGCTCCTACTACTGCCGAGGGATCTATTCAGAGTCCTGCTCCCAGAGGTTCACAGTCATTTGGCAGAGGAAGAGGCAGAGGTAGAGGCAATGCTTGAGCGATCGAGTCAGATTGGTCAATCGACAAGGAAGTGCGTCGGCCAGTCTACAATGAAACGAGAAGAGGCTCAGACTTCCGATGTGGTAGCTGGTACATTCTCTATCTCTGATCAAGAAGTATTTGTGTTGTTTGATCCGGGTTTAACCCATTCATATGTTAGTGCTAGCATAGTGGGTTCACTTGCTGTTCCATGTGTGCAAATGGGTTTTGAAGTGCTAGTAACTAGTCCGTTAGGACAAGAGGTCCGGTCATGAAATTATAGAGACTGTCCTTTGGTGATCCAAGGACATGTTTTCTGTCGATTTGATTGAAATGCCCTTGAGAGTATGATATCATCTTGGGCATGGATTGGTTAGCGAGCATCATGTCATGATTATTTGTAGATTGAAAGATCACTTTTGGTCTCCCTGCATGCGGTGATGTGGTAATACATGGGAGAGGCATTTATTGCCATCAAACATCATTTCAATTTGCATTAGCGGAAGAATGACCAGAAAAGGGTGTGAAGCATATTTGGCACATGTGATAGACACCCAAGTGGGGAGTCCAGCACTAAGGGACATCCCTACTGTATGTGATTTTCCGGATATATTTCCTGATGAATTGCCAGGATTACCTCTAGAAAGAGAGGTGCAGTTTGAGATTGATGTTATGCCTAGTGTGGACCCAATCTCCATAACGCCATATAGAATGGCACCTGCAGAATTAAAAGAGTTGAAAGTACAGTTGCAAGAATTGCTTGACAAGGGCTTTATCCGCCCTAGTGTGTCACCTTGGGGAGCGCCAGTGTTGTTTGTATAGAAGAAAGATGGCACTCTCCGTTTGTGTATTGACTATCGGCAGTTGAATAAGGTGACAATAAAGAATAGATATCCATTACCCCGTATTGATGACTTGTTTGATCAGTTAAGGGGTGCAGCTGTATTCTCCAAAATTGACCGGAGATCAGGTTATTATCGGTGAAAGTACAAACAGTATTGCTAAAGCGCTTGTAACCGTTATGGCCATTATGAATTCCTAGTCATGCCATTCAGGTTAACTAATGCTCCGGCTGCTTTTATGGATCTGATGAACACTATCTTCAGACCATACCTCGACCAGTTTGTTATGGTATTCATAGATGATATATTGGTCTATTCGAGGAATGCAGAAGAGCATGATATACATCTACGGATTATACTGCAGACTTTGAGAGAGAAATAGCTATATGCCAAATTGTCGAAGTGTGAATTTTGGCTGAAAAAAATATCTTTCTTGGGGCATGTAGTATCAGAAGAGGGCATCAAGGTAGATCCAAATAAGATTGAAGCTGTCCTTAATTGGAGGCCACCCAGAAATGTCACAGATTCGATTTTAGGTTTAGTGGATACTACCGTAGATTTGTGAAGGGATTTTCCATGTTGGCATCTCTATTGACCAAGCTGCTTAGAAAAGATGTAAAATTTCAGTGGACGGATAAATGCCAACAGAGTTTTGATGAGTTGAAGAAATGTTTGACTGAAGCTCCAGTCCCGACTTTACCTACTCCGGGCAAAGAATACACAGTTTATAATGATGCTTCTCACAATGGGTTAGGTTGTGTGTTGATGCAAGATCGAAATGTCATTGCCTATGCATCACACCAGCTAAAACCGCATGAGAGGAATTATCCAACACATGATTTGGAGCTTGTAGCTATTGTGTTTGCTCTTAAGATCTGGAGGCATTATTTGTATGGGGAAAAGTGTTACATCTACACAGATCATAAGAGTTTAAAGTATTTGGGCACCCAGAAAGAGCTGAATTCGAGATAGAGGAGATGGTTAGAGTTGATAAAAGACTATGATTGTCTGATAGACTATCAGCCAGGGAAAGCTAATGTTGTGGCTGATGCCTTAAGTCGCAAGACTATGGCAACTCTACGGGTTACTCCTTTGTCTTTGGTACATGAGTTAAGATCATTACATGCCAGTTTAGAGATTAATGATGATGGGCAAATAGCAGTTGCATGGCATGTACAACCAGTGTTGATTGATCATATCAGAATGGCTGCTCAGAGTGATGAAAGGTATCAGAAGCTGTTGGAAGAAGTCCGGCAGTGCAAGAAACCAGAATTCTCAATCAGAGATGATGGTCTACTACTACACCAGGGTAGAATGTGTGTTCCTAATGATGTTGAATTGAGGAAGATCATTTTGAAGGAAGCACATGAGTCTCCTTTTGCCATGCACCCTGGTGGCACAAAAATGTATAGAGGGCTAAAGGAGCATTACTGGTGGATGGGTATGAAAAGAGATGTGGCAGAGTTTATTTCTAAATGCCTGACTTGTCAGCAAGTAAAGGCAGAGCATCAAGTACCCACTGGGTTGTTACATCCACTACCAGTACCAGAATGGAAATGGGAGAGAATAACGATGGATTTTGTGATGGGACTTCTGAGGACACAGAAGAGTCATGATGCAGTTTAGGTCATTGTTGTGGTGACTAAATCTGCTCATTTTACGCCATCGGATGGACTACAGTTTAGAAAGATTGGCCAGGTTGTATATCGATGAGATTGTGAGACTGCATGGAGTGCCAGTATCCATCGTGTCAGATAGAGATCCTAGGTTCACTTCTAGATTCTGGGGTAGTCTTCAGAGAGCCCTAGGAACTAGATTGAACTTGATCTGACATTCCACCCACGCAGACGGATGGCGATCGAGAGGGTAGTCGAGATCTTGGAGGATATGCTACGGGCTTGTGTGATTGAGTTTGAGGGTAGTTGGGATACACACTTGCCTTTGATTGAGTTTGCTTATAACAACAGCTACCAATCAAGCATTGGAATGCCTCCATATGAAGCTTTGTATGGCAGAAAATGTAGAACCCCGTTGTGTTGGAATGATGTGGGTGAAAGAAAGATGATTGGACCCGAAAGTGTTCAGCAGACTGAAGAGAAAATCAAGGTGATTCGAGATCGACTTAAAACTGCATCAGACCGCCAGAAGTCCTACATTGATTTGAAGAGAAGAGATATTGAGTATGCAGTGGGTGAGAAAGTTTTCCACAAGGTTTCTCCTTGGAAGAGAATTATGAGATTCGGCAGAAAGGGGAAACTAAGTCCTCGTTTTATCGGGCCATATGAGGTTCTGGAAAGAGTGGGTCCTTTGGCATATCGGTTGGCACTACCTCCAGAGTTGGAAAAGATACATAATGTCTTCCATGTGTCTATGTTGAGGAGGTATCGATCAAACCCATCTCATGTACTACCAGTAGAGGAAATTGAAGTAAATCCAGACCTCACATATGAAGAAGAGCCCATACAAATTCTGGCTTATGAGGTGAAGCAGCTACGGAACAAGCAGATACCGTTGGTAAAAGTGTTGTGGAACCATCATTCAGGCCAGAAGGCTACTTGGGAACGAGAGGAGTACATGAGGAGACAACATCCACAGCTGTTCAGAGATTGATACTAGGTAAAAATTCGAGACGAAATTTATTTAAGGGGGGGAGAATTGTAACACCCCTATTGGTATAGCCTGGTATATTTTACTGTTTTGGTGACCGGTGTCGGTCCTGACAATTATTGGGATTAGGGCCACACTTAAGACAACTTGAAAAGCCATAAACATAAATAATTAGTAATGTTTAATTAGTTAACTATAAATAAGAAAAACAGAACATAAGAGGTTAAACAAGCCGAGAGTCACAGCGATGAGTGACCTCCTGAACGCTATCAAAGTCGTTTTAAACTCAAATTCGAATCGTAAAAGTGATCTGCGGTCCTTAGGACCCTTATGAACACAATGGAAAAAGAAAATCACGAAAAGAAGCGTTAAGCGGTCAAATAATTAGGTCAGGGAGCCAGAAGAAATGTTGGATTATTTACAAACCGGGATGAACCGGCGAGGGGCAATTTGGTCAATTGACCCCGAGAGCTGACTCCTGACCTAACTGTCAAATAAAATCGTTGAAAAGAAAATTTCAGAATCGAGAATTAAATTAAAGAACTAATAGAAAAATAAATAGAAAAAAAAAAGTAAAAGAAGATGGGAAAAGTCAAAGGTGATGTCATAAAGGATTAATTAATTTATTTTAATAATTTGGGATTTTTGGTCTTCAAAAGGGGATAACGTTAAAGAAAATAAAACAAAAAAAAAAAAATTGAAAAGTCTTCTTCTTCTCCCTTGTTTGCCGCCCCATCTCCTCCATAAGCTCCCATGAAAAATCTTTCCTTAAGCTTACATTAAGCTTAATTTTCTTCACCTAATCAACATAACTCCCACCTAAAAACTTCATTCTTGCATCTTGAAGAGTATAGAAAGGAAGAATAGAGGAAAGAAAAAGTGTGAAGTTGGAACAAAAAGTGAAGATTAGAGGCTTCACCTAAGGTTGGTATTCTAACCTTCAATTTCTATTTTAAGTGCATGCTTATTACCTAAAATGAGCTTAGAATTCATTAAATGAAGTGAAAATATGGGGGAAGGACTATTAGTGAATTTTCAGCCAGCCTAAAGGGAGTATGAATTGCATGAATTTAATGGGTTTGAATGAGTTTAGGAACCATACTTAGTTGAATGATTAGCATTAAAACCATTAAATGTAGTTAAAGGCATGAGATGAAGGAGATTAGGGTTTGGAGGCTAGGGTTTTGAGGCAAATTTTGGAGAAATGCATAAATGATGACTTTGACCTATTATGAAATGAAAAATGGTCAATAATGACCAAAAGAGATGTGTGGGACTTGTTGGAATGAAAACCAAATTCGTAGGTTACATGGTCATGCTGTTGGCAGCATGACCAAACCTACTTTGAAGGACCAAAACGGGAATTTTACAAGCCCAATTGATATGCCACCAATTGGAGATGAAAATAGACATAAAATAGCACAATTTTCATTAAGGAACCATGGCCAAAAACTGACTAAAACTTGGTGAACCAATTGACCAAAGTGAAATGAGAGCAGGCTGCCACTGCACCAAACTGACCAAATGAACAGTAACTGTTCATTTGGTCATAATTCCAGCTAGACAGGTCAAATTGACCTGAAATTTTTCCAGAAATTAGATAAAATATAGACCTAAAACTTTCATGAAGAACACAAATCCAAATTATGCCATTAACCCATTCAAACCATTGAACAAAGTTGAGTTACTGTACCTGCGATTCTGCAGAATTGCCATTGAGCAGTAAAGTTCCAATGGCAATAACTCTCTCTAGAAAACTCCGATTTAGGCGATTCTTGAACCGATGGAAACCTAAGACATAGTAGAACATTTCATATGCAGAAATTTAGACCAAATTATGAACTTAACTTGATGAAATTACTGAACGAATTTGGATCAAAATCTGCCAGAACCCAAAATCTCAGCATGAACAGCGCACGTGAACAGTAATTGTATTTTGGCCATAACTTGAGCTACAAAACTCCGATTGAGGTGATCCAAAAATGAGAATACACTTAAGACAATAAGGAACATTTTCTATGAAGAAATTTTTGTCAAATTCCAACAGTAGATCGACCAATGGACAGTGCAACTAAGAGCACCAAAACCAAAAATTGGCAATTTTGTCAAAATGACCTAAGCTTTGAGAAAATGACCAAAACCAACAAGTTTGGTGACCAGAATGTGGTATGTGGGTGAAGTTGGAGTTCCCATACCTATTAAGCCTTAGAAAGTCAATAATTTGACTTGAATAGTGCAGTGAATAGTAACCCGAAACACAAAATTTCGAGAACGTCGAATTTAACACGTTAGAGCTAAGTAAATGTGAAGCTAAGTTGATTTTGGATTTATTTTAAGTTCTAGTACTGAAACATTGTAAAAAATTGCGTATTTCAATGGAAAAGAATACCGGGACAGAACCCGAGGAATCGACTTAATGCCAACAGGCGACTCGTTTGAGGTTTGTGCACAACATCACTATACTTTAAAATGTATTGATAAAGTGAATGAAATATGTATTTTACATTTGCTTTGATGTGTTGAAAATTTATTTGTGACATTAGTTATGATGTTTTGACTTAAATTGTTGAAAGTTATTGTGTATATTTGAAATGACAATGTTTAGCAAATTGTTAAGATAAGTTTTAAAACCACAGTGTCATGACCATATATTTGAACACCTCACTAGCATGACTAGTGGGGGTAATTTGTTTCGAATTTTGATTCCTTCTCTGGAGAAGTGTTGAGGTGTGCCAGTAGAAGAGGATGTGAATGGATATCCATATATTTGAGCTAGCTAGCCTTGTGATGTGATTTCCCTTTAGCCTCTGGCTATTGAGATTCTATTTGTTTCGAATGGCATGATCTAACTGTTGGTTTTATGAAATGTGTTTTGATACTTTGAAATTGAACTTAGTTCGTATTAAAATCTCATAATTTATGTTTTGTGTTTAATGCGCATGTTTAACTAAAATTTTGAATAAATGTGATTTAAGTTTTGCATAAAGATTATTTTAGTATGTTATGCACTACTGAGTCTTAGTACTCAGCGATAGCTTCTATTGCTGTCGCAGATACAGAGACTAGAGGAGCAGCAGACTGAGCTGCTAAGGATTGAGGATTGTTCTGCTTTGAAGCTATCGGGTATAATTTATACCCTGATCGTAAATATTTATTTTGATGTATGTAATGCATAGAAATGTATAGACATGTGAAGATGGGTTTTGAGCAACTTGTACAAAATCTGTATAAAATTTGTAATAAACTTTAGTTTAGATTTTCTTAATGTAAATTTTTGTATGATGTATACATAAATTGTTTATCTTTAAAGAAATATGAATGTATGAAATTGATTGACTGTATCTTGAGGACTATTGAATTTTGAACTTGAGAAATTTATTGAAATGATTGTGAAATTGATTGAGTTGATTGTGAAACCGAAGTAGTGGTTGAGAAAAACTTTTAGAAGTTCTTTTTATAGATATTTGAAGAACTATTTTCTCAAAATACAAAGGAAACTCTGACAAAATTTTTATAAAATTTGTGGAAAAATAAAATGGGCCAAAATTTCCAACTAGCTTTTAACTTAATTACATGTTTTAAATATTTATTAGAAATGCTCACCACTTATCAAAAAGAAGAAAATTGTTTTAAAATCCCTTGTAGGGTACTTAATGAGTTATATGTAGGTGAAGTTCGGTAGTTCATTAGGTATTCTACGGGATCATGTTATGCCTTACAGAGAGGTAAGGTGTGACAATAGTTCTTGTTATCAACCCAAGGATTCAAGATCCAAGTTGATTTTAATTTTCTGCATTTAATTCTTGTCATCAACCTCTGGGTTCAAGATTCACATTGATTTTATTTTTCAGCACCTTAATTCTTGTTATCAACTACTGGATTCAAGATCCAAGTTGATTTTAATTTTCAACCTTCAATTCTTGTTATCAACCTCTTGGTTCAAGATCCAAGTTGATTTTAATTTTCAGCACTTTAATTCTTGTTATCAACCTCTGGATTCAAGATCCAAGTTAATTTTAATTTTCAGCATTTAATTCTTATTATCAACTTCTGGGTTCAAGATCTAAGTTAATTTTAATTTTTAGCATTTAATTCTTGTCATCAACCTCTGGGTTCAAGATCCAAGTTGATTTCAATTTTTAGCACTTTAATTCTTATTATCAACGTCATGATTCAAGATCCAAGTTGATTTTAATTTTCGGCATCTATTTCTTGTCATTAACCTCTGGGTTCCAAATCCAAGTTGATTTTAGTTTTCAGCATTTAATTCTTGTCATCAACCTCTAGGTTCAAGATCCAAGTTAATTCTAATTTTCAGCACCTTAATTCTCATTGTCAACGTCTGGATTCAAGATCCAAGTTGACTTTAATTTTCAACCTTTAATTCTTGTCATCAACCTCTGGATTCAAAATCCAAGTTGATTTTAATTTTCATCATCTATTTCTTGTCATCAACCTCTGCGTTCAAGATCCAAGTTGATTTTAATTTTCATCATCTATTTCTTGTCATCAACCTCTGCGTTCAAGATCCAAGTTGATTTTAATTTTCAGCATTTAATTATTGTCATCAACCTCTAGATTAAAGATCCAAGTTGATTTTAATTTTCAGCATCTATTTCTTGTCATTAACCTCTGGGTTCAAAATCCAAGTTGATTTTAGTTTTCAGCATTTAATTCTTGTCATCAACCTTTAGGTTCAAGATCCAAGTTAATTCTAATTTTCAGGGCCTTAATTCTTGTTATCAACGTCTAGATTCAATATCCATATTGACTTTAATTTTCAACCTTTAAATATTGTCATCAACCTTTGGATTCAAGATTCAAGTTGATTCTAATTTTTAGCATCTATTTCTTCTTATCAATCTCTGGGTTCAAGATCCAAGATGATTTTAATTTTCACCCTTTAATTATTGTGTTCAACCTCTGGGTTCAAGATCCAAGTTGATTTTAATTTTTAGCCTTTAATTCTTGTCATCAACCTCTGGATTTAAAATCTAAGTTGATTTTAATTTTTAGCACTTTAATTCTTATTATCAATCTCTGGATTCAAGGTCCAAGTTGATTTTACTTTTTAGCACTTTATTTCTTATTATCAACCTCTGGATTCAAGATCCAAGTTAATTTTAATTTTCAGCATTTAATTCTTGTCATCAACCTCTAGGTTCAGCATCCATGTTGATTTTAATTTTCAGCACTTTGATTCTTATTATCAACGTCTGGATTCAAGATCCAAGTTGATTCTAATTTTCAGCCTTTAATTCTTGTGATCAACCTCTGGGTTCAAGATTCAAGTTGATTTTAATTTTCAACCTTTAATTCTTTTCATCGCCTCTGGATTTAAGATCCAAGTTAATTTTAATTTTTAGCACTTTAATTCTTATTATCAATATCTGGATTCAAGGTCCAAGTTGATTTTAATTTTCAGCATCTATTTCTTGTCGTCGGCCGCTAGATTCAAGAACCAAGTTGATTTTAATTTTTAGCACTTTAATTCTTATTATCAACCTCTGGATTCAAGATCCAAGTTGATTTTAATTTTCAGTATTTAATTCTTATCATCAACTTCTGGGTTCAAGTTCCATATTGATTTTAATTTTCAGCATTTTGATTCTTGTAATCAACCTCTAGATTCATGATCTAAGTTGATTTTAATTTTCAGCATTTAATTCTTGTTATCAACCTATGTGTTCAACATCAAAGTTGATTTTAATTTTTAGCATTTAATTCTTATCATCAACCTCTATATTGTAGATCTAAGTTGATTTTAATTTTTAGGACTTTAATTCTTATTATCAACCTCTGGATTCAAGATCTAAGTTGATTTCAATTTTTGGCTTTTAATTCTTGTCATCAACCTCTGGGTTCAAGATCCACGTTGATTTTAATTTTCAGCACTTTAGTTCTTGTTATCAACCACAGGATTCAAGAGGCAAGTTGATTTTAATTTTTAGCCTTTAATTCTTGTTATCAACCTCTGGGTTCATTATCCAAGTTAATTTTAATTTTCAGCATTTCATTCTTGTCATCAACCTCTAGGTTCAAGATCCAAGTTAATTTTAATTTTCAGCACTTTAATTCTTGTGATCAACTCTGGATTCAAGATCCAAGTTGATTTTAATTTTCAGAATTTAATTCTTGTTATCAACCTCTGGATTCAAGATCTAAGTTGAATTTAATTTTCCGCATTTATTTCTTGTCATCAATCTCTAGGTTTTCTGATCCACTTTGATTTTATTTTGCAGCACTTAACTACTGGATTCAAGATCCAAGTTGATTTTAATTTTCAGCCTTCAATTCTTGTTATCAACCTCTGGATTCAAGATCCAATTTGATTTTAATTTTCAGCACTTTAATTCTTGTTATCAACATATGGATTCGAGATCCAAGTTGATTTTACTTTTCTGCATTTAATTCTTGTTATAAACCTCTGGGTTCAAGATCCAAGTTGATTTTAATTTTCTCCATTTAAATCTTGTCATCAACCTCTGGATTGAAGATCCAAGCAAATTTTAATTTTTAAAACGTTAGTTCTTGTTATAAACATCTGGATTCAAGATCCAAGTTGATTTTAATTTTCAGTATCTATTTCTTGCCATTAACCTCTGGGTTCAAGATCTATGTTGATTTCAATTTTCAGCATTTAATTCTTGTCATCAACCTCTGGGTTGAATATCCAAGTTAATTCTAATTTTCAGCACCTTAATTCTTCTTATCTACGTCTGGATTCAAGATCCAAGTTGATTTTAATTTTCAGCATTTAATTTTTGTCATCAACCTAGGGATTCAAGATACAAGTTCATTTTAATTTTTAGCATCTATTTCTTGGCATCAACTTCTGAGTTCAAGATCCAAGTTGATTTTAATTTTCAGCATTTAATTCTTGTCATCAACCTCTAGATTAAAGATCCAAGTTGATTTTAATTTTCAGCATCTATTTCTTGTCATTAACCTCTGGGTTCAAAATCCAAGTTGATTTTAGTTTTCAGCATTTAATTCTTGTCATCAACCTCTAGGTTCAAGATCCAAGTTAGTTCTATTTTTCAGCACCCTAATTCTTGTTATCAACGTCTAGATTCAAGAACCATGTTGACTTTAATTTTCAACCTTTAATTCTTGTCATCAACCTCTGGATTCAAGATTTAAGTTGATTCTAATTTTCAGCATCTATTTCTTGTTATCAACATCTGGGTTCAAGATCCAAGTTGATTTTAATTTTCAGGCTTTAATTCTTGTGATCAACCTCTGGGTTCAAAATCCAAGTTGATTTTAATTTTCAGCCTTTAATTCTTGTCACCAACCTCTGGATTTAAATTCTAAGTTAATTTTAATTTTTAGCACTTTAATTCTTATTATCAATTTCTGGATTCAAGGTTTAAGTTGATTTTACTTTTTAGAACTTTATTTCTTATTATCAACCTTTAGATTCAAGATCCAAGTTGATTTTAGTTTTTAGCATTTAATTCTTGTCATCAACCTCTGGGTTCAGCATCTATGTTGATTTTAATTTTCAGCACTTTGATTCTTATTATCAACGTCTGGATTCAAGATCCAAGTTGATTTTAATTTTTAGCCTTTAATTCTTGTGATCAACCTCTGGGTTCAAGATTCAAGTTGATTTTAATTTTAAACCTTTAATTCTTATCATCGCCTCTGGATTTAAGATCCAAGTTGATTTTAATTTTTAGCACTTTAATTTTATTATCAATCTTTGGATTCAAGGTCCAAGTTGATTTTAATTTTCAGCATCAATTTCTTATCGTCGGCCTCTGGATTCAAGAATCAAGTTCATTTTAATTTTTAGCACTTTAGTTCTTATTATCAACATCTGGATTCAAGATCCAAGTTGATTTTAATTTTCAGCATTTAATTCTTATCATCAACTTCTGGGTTCAAGATCCATGTTAATTTTAATTTTCAGCACTTTGATTCTTGTATTCAACCTCTAGATTCATGATCCAAGTTGATTTTAATTTTCAGCATTTATTTCTTGTTACCAACCTATGTGTTCCACATCAAAGTTGATTTTAATTTTCAGTATTTAATTCTTGTCGTCAACTGCTAGATTCTAGATCTAAGTTGATTTTAATTTTTAGGACTTTAATTCTTATTATCAACCTCTGGATTCAAGATCTAAGTTGATTTTAATTTTTGGCATTTAATTCTTGTCATCAACCTTTGGGTTCAAGATCCAAGTTAATTTTAATTTTTAGCACTTTAGTTCTTGTTATCAACATTTGGATTCAAGATCCAAGCTGATTTTAATTTTCAGTATCTATTTCTTGCCATTAACCTCTGGGTTTAAGATCTATATTGATTTCAATTTTCAGCATTTAATTCCTGTCATCAACCTCTGGGTTGAAGATCCAGGTTAATTCTAATTTTCAGCACCTTAATTCTTCTTATCAACGTCTGGATTTAATATCCATGTTGACTTTAATTTTCAACCTTTAATTCTTGTCATCAACCTCTGGATTCAAGATTCAAGTTGATTCTAATTTTCAGCACTTTAATTCTTGTTATCAACATCTGGATTTGAGATCCAAGTTGATTTTACTTTCTGCATTTAATTCTTGTTATCAGGCTCTGGGTTCAAGATCCAAGTTTATTTTAATTTCCAGCATTTAAATCTTTTCATCAACCTCTGGATTGAAGATCGAAGTTAATTTTAATTTTTAGCACTTTAGTTCTTGTTATCAACATCTGAATTCAAGATCCATGTTGACTTTAATTTTCAACCTTTAATTCTTGTCATCAACCTCTGGATTCAAGATTCAAGTTGATTCTAATTTTCAGCATCTATTTCTTATTATCAACCCTTGGGCTCAAGATCCAAGTTGATTTTAATTTTCAGCCTTTAATTCTTGTGATCAAACTCTGGGTTCAAGACCCAAGTTGATTTTAATTTTCAGCCTTTAATTCTTGTCATCAACCTCTGGACTTAAGATCTAAGTTGGTTTTAATTTTTAGCACTTTAATTCTTATTATCAATCTCTGGATTCAAGGTTCAAGTTGATTTTACTTTTTAGAACTTAATTTCTTATTATCAACCTATAGATTAAAGAACCAAGTTGATTGTAATTTTAAGCATTTAATTATAGTCATCAACCTCGTGGTTCACATCCATGTTGATTTTAATTTTCAGCACTTTGATTCTTATTATCAACGTGGATTCAAGATCCAAGTTGATTTTAATTTTTAGCCTTTAATTCTTGTGATCAACCTATGGGTTCAAGATTCAAGTTGATTTCAATTTTCAACCTTTAATTCTTGTCATCGCCTCTGGATTTAAGATCCAAGTTGATTTTAATTTTTAGCACTTTAATTGTTATTATCAATCTCTGGATTCAAGGTCCAAGTTGATTTTAATTTTCAGCATCAATTTCTTGTCGTCGGCCTCTAGATTCAAGAACCAAGTTCATTTTAATTTTTAGCACTTTAGTTCTTATTATCAACCTCTGGATTCAAGATCCAAGTTGATTTTAAATTTCAGCATTTAATTCTTATCATCAACATCTGGGTTCAAGATCCATGTTGATTTTAATTTTCAGTACTTTGATTCTTGTATTCAACCTCTAGATTCATGATCCAAGTTGATTTTAATTTTCAGCATTTATTTCTTGTTACCAACCTATGTGTTCAACATCAAAGTTGATTTTAATTTTCAATATTTAATTCTTGCCATCAACCTCTAGATTCTAGATCTAAGTTGATTTTAATTTTTAAGTCTTTAATTCTTATTATCAACCTCTGGATTCAAGATCTAAGTTGATTTTAATTTTTGGCATTTAATTCTCGTCATCAACCTCTGGGTTCAAGATCCAAGTTAATTTTAATTTTTAGCACTTTAGTTCTTGTTATCAACATTTAGATTCAAGATCCAAGCTGATTTTAATTTTTAGCATTTAATTCTTGTCATCAACCTCTGGGTTCAGCATCCATGTTGATTTTAATTTTCAGCACTTTGATTCTTATTATCAACGTCTGGATGCAAGATCCAAGTTGATTTTAATTTTTAGCCTTTAATTCTTGTGATCAACCTCTGGGTTCAAGATTCAAGTTGATTTTAATTTTCAACCTTTAATTCTTGTCATTGCCTCTGGATTTAAGATCCAAGTTGATTTTAATTTTTAGCACTTTAATTGTTATTATCAATCTCTGGATTCAAGGTCCAAGATGATTTTAATTTTCAGCATCAATTTCTTGTCGTCGGCCTCTGGATTCAAGAACCAAGTTCATTTTAATTTTTAGCACTTTAGTTCTTATTATCAACCTCTGGATTCAAGATCCAAGTTGATTTTAATTTTCAGCATTTAATTCTTGTGATCAACCTCTGGGTTCAAGATTCAAGTTGATTTTAATTTTAAACCTTTAATTCTTATCATCACCTCTGGATTTAAGATCCAAGTTGATTTTAATTTTTAGCACTTTAATTCTTATTATCAATTTCTGGATTCAAGGTTTAAGTTGATTTTACTTTTTAGAACTTTATTTCTTATTACCAACATTTATATTCAAGATCCAAGTTGATTTTAATTTTTAGCATTTAATTCTTGTCATCAACCTCTGGGTTCAGCATCCATGTTGATTTTAATTTTCAGCACTTTGATTCTTATTATCAACGTCTGGATTCAAGATCCAAGTTGATTTTAATTTTTAGCCTTTAATTCTTGTGATCAACCTCTGTGTTCAAGATTCAAGTTGATTTTAATTTTAAACCTTTAATTCTTATCATCGCCTCTGGATTTAAGATCCAAGTTGATTTTAATTTTTAGCACTTTAATTCTTATTATCAATCTTTGGATTCAAGGTCCAAGTTGATTTTAATTTTCAGCATCAATTTCTTGTCGTCGGCCTCTGGATTCAAGAATCAAGTTCATTTTAATGTTTAGCACTTTAGTTCTTATTATCAACCTCTGGATTCAAGATCCAAGTTGATTTTAATTTTCAGCATTTAATTCTTATCATCAACTTCTGGGTTCAAGATCTATGTTAATTTTAATTTTCAGCACTTTGATTCTTGTATTCAACCTCTAGATTCATGATCCAAGTTGATTTTAATTTTCAGCATTTATTTCTTATTACCAACCTATGTGTTCAACATGAAAGTTGATTTTAATTTTCAGTATTTAATTCTTGTCATCAACCGCTAGATTCTAGATCTAAGTTGATTTTAATTTTTAGGACTTTAATTCTTATAATCAACCTCTGGATTCAAGATCTAAGTTGATTTTAATTTTTGGCATTTAATTCTTGTCATCAACCTTTGGGTTCAAGATCCAAGTTAATTTTAATTTTTAGCACTTTAGTTCTTGTTATCAACAGTTGGATTCAAGATCCAAGCTGATTTTAATTTTCAGTATCTATTTCTTGCCATTAACCTCTGGGTTCAAGATCTATGTTGATTTCAATTTTCAGCATTTAATTCCTGTCATCAACCTCTGCGTTGAAGATCCAGGTTAATTCTAATTTTCAGCACCTTAATTCTTCTTATCAACGTCTAGATTCAATATCCATGTTGACTTTAATTTTCAACCTTTAATTCTTGTCATCAACCTCTGGATTCAAGATTCAAGTTGATTCTAATTTTCAGCACTTTAATTCTTGTTATCAACATCTGGATTTGAGATCCAAGTTGATTTTACTTTCTGCATTTAATTCTTGTTATCAGGCTCTGGGTTCAAGATCCAGGTTGATTTTAATTTTCAGCATTTAAATCTTTTCATCAACCTCTGGATTGAAGATCGAAGTTAATTTTAATTTTTAGCACTTTAGTTCTTGTTATCAACATCTGGATTCAAGATCCATGTTGACTTTAATTTTCAACCTTTAATTCTTGTCATCAACCCCTAGATTCAAGATTCAAGTTGATTCTAATTTTCAGCATCTATTTCTTATTATCAACCTCTGGGTTCAAGATCCAAGTTGATTTTAATTTTCAGCCTTTAATTCTTGTGATCAACCTCTGGGTTCAAGACCCAAATTGATTTTAATTTTCAGCCTTTAATTCTTGTCATCAACCTCTGTATTTAAGATCTAAGTTGATTTTAATTTTTAGCACTTTAATTCTTATTATCAATCTCTGGATTCAAGGTTCAAGTTGATTTTACTTTTTAGAACTTAATTTCTTATTATCAACCTCTAGATTCAAGATCCAAGTTGATTTTAATTTTCAGCATTTAAATCTTTTCATCAACCTCTGGATTGAAGATCGAAGTTAATTTTAATTTTTAGCACTTTAGTTCTTGTTATGAACATCTGAATTCAAGATCCATGTTGACTTTAATTTTCAACCTTTAATTCTTGTCATCAACCTCTGGATTCAAGATTCAAGTTGATTCTAATTTTCAGCATCTATTTCTTATTACCAACCCTTGGGCTCAAGATCCAAGTTGATTTTAATTTTCAGCCTTTAATTCTTGTGATCAACCTCTGGGTTCAAGACCCAAGTTGATTTTAATTTTCAGCCTTTAATTCTTGTCATCAACCTCTGGACTTAAGATCTAAGTTGGTTTTAATTTTTAGCACTTTAATTCTTATTATCAATCTCTGGATTCAAGGTTCAAGTTGATTTTACTTTTTAGAACTTAATTTCTTATTATCAACCTCTAGATTCAAGATCCAAGTTGATTTTAATTTTCAGCATTTAATTCTTGTCATCAACCTCTGGGTTCAGCATCCATGTTGATTTTAATTTTCAGCACATTGATTCTTATTATCAACGTCTGGATTCAAGATCCAAGTTGATTTTAATTTTTAGCCTTTAATTCTTGTGATCAACCTATGGGTTCAAGATTCAAGTTGATTTTAATTTTCAACCTTTAATTCTTGTCATCGCCTCTGGATTTAAGATCCAAGTTGATTTTAATTTTTAACACTTTAATTGTTATTATCAATCTCTGGATTCAAGGTCCAAGTTGATTTTAATTTTCAGCATCAATTTCTTGTCGTCGGCCTCTAGATTCAAGAACCAAGTTCATTTTAATTTTTAGCACTTTAGTTCTTATTATCAACCTCTGGATTCAAGATCCAAGTTGATTTTAATTTTCAGCATTTAATTCTTATCATCAACATCTGGGTTCAAGATCCATGTTGATTTTAATTTTCAGTACTTTGATTCTTGTATTCAACCTCTAGATTCATGATCCAAGTTGATTTTAATTTTCAGCATTTATTTCTTGTTACCAACCTATGTGTTCAACATCAAAGTTGATTTTAATTTTCAGTATTTAATTCTTGCCATCAACCTCTAGATTCTAGATCTAAGTTGATTTTAATTTTTAAGACTTTAATTCTTATTATCAACCTCTGGATTCAAGATCTAAGTTGATTTTAATTTTTGGCATTTAATTCTCGTCATCAACCTCTGGGTTCAAGATCCAAGTTAATTTTAATTTTTAGCACTTTAGTTCTTGTTATCAACATTTAGATTCAAGATCCAAGCTGATTTTAATTTTTAGCATTTAATTCTTGTCATCAACCTCTGGGTTCAGCATCCATGTTGATTTTAATTTTCAGCACTTTGATTCTTATTATCAACGTCTGGATGCAAGATCCAAGTTGATTTTAATTTTTAGCCTTTAATTCTTGTGATCAACCTCTAGGTTCAAGATTCAAGTTGATTTTAATTTTCAACCTTTAATTCTTGTCATCGCCTCTGGATTTAAGATCCAAGTTGATTTTAATTTTTAGCACTTTAATTGTTATTATCAATCTCTGGATTCAAGGTCCAAGTTGATTTTAATTTTCAGCATCAATTTCTTGTCGTCGGCCTCTGGATTCAAGAACCAAGTTCATTTTAATTTTTAGCACTTTAGTTCTTATTATCAACCTCTGGATTCAAGATCCAAGTTGATTTTAATTTTCAGCATTTAATTCTTGTGATCAACCTCTGGGTTCAAGATTCAAGTTGATTTTAATTTTAAACCTTTAATTCTTATCATCACCTCTGGATTTAAGATCCAAGTTGATTTTAATTTTTAGCACTTTAATTCTTATTATCAATTTCTGGATTCAAGGTTTAAGTTGATTTTACTTTTTAGAACTTTATTTCTTATTACCAACATTTAGATTCAAGATCCAAGTTGATTTTAATTTTTAGCATTTAATTCTTGTCATCAACCTCTGGGTTCAGCATCCATGTTGATTTTAATTTTCAGCACTTTGATTCTTATTATCAACGTCTGGATTCAAGATCCAAGTTGATTTTAATTTTTAGCCTTTAATTCTTGTGATCAACCTCTGGGTTCAAGATTCAAGTTGATTTTAATTTTAAACCTTTAATTCTTATCATCGCCTCTGGATTTTAGATCCAAGTTGATTTTAATTTTTAGCACTTTAATTCTTATTATCAATCTTTGGATTCAAGGTCCAAGTTGATTTTAATTTTCAGCATCAATTTCTTGTCGTCGGCCTCTCGATTCAAGAATCAAGTTCATTTTAATGTTTAGCACTTTAGTTCTTATTATCAACCTCTAGATTCAAGATCCAAGTTGATTTTAATTTTCAGCATTTAATTCTTATCATCAACTTCTGGGTTCAAGATCTATGTTAATTTTAATTTTCAGCACTTTGATTCTTGTATTCAACCTCTAGATTCATGATCCAAGTTGATTTTAATTTTCAGCATTTATTTCTTGTTACCAACCTATGTGTTCAACATCAAAGTTGATTTTAATTTTCAGTATTTAATTCTTGTCATCAACCGCTAGATTCTAGATCTAAGTTGATTTTAATTTTTAGGACTTTAATTCTTATAATCAACCTCTGGATTGAAGATCTAAGTTGATTTTAATTTTTGGCATTTAATTCTTGTCATCAACCTTTGGGTTCAAGATCCAAGTTAATTTTAATTTTTAGCACTTTAGTTCTTGTTATCAACAGTTGGATTCAAGATCCAAGCTGATTTTAATTTTCAGTATCTATTTCTTGCCATTAACCTCTGGGTTCAAGATCTATGTTGATTTCAATTTTCAGCATTTAATTCCTGTCATCAACCTCTGGGTTGAAGATCCAGGTTAATTCTAATTTTCAGCACCTTAATTCTTCTTATCAATGTCTAGATTCAATATCCATGTTGACTTTAATTTTCAACCTTTAATTCTTGTCATCAACCTCTGGATTCAAGATTCAAGTTGATTCTAATTTTCAGCACTTTAATTCTTGTTATCAACATCTGGATTTGAGATCCAAGTAGATTTTACTTTCTGCATTTAATTCTTGTTATCAGGCTCTGGGTTCAAGATCCAGGTTGATTTGAATTTTCAGCATTTAAATCTTTTCATCAACCTCTGGATTGAAGATCGAAGTTAATTTTAATTTTTAGCACTTTAGTTCTTGTTATCAACATCTGGATTCAAGATCCATGTTGACTTTAATTTTCAACCTTTAATTCTTGTCATCAACCCCTAGATTCAAGATTCAAGTTGATTCTAATTTTCAGCATCTATTTCTTATTATCAACCTCTGGGTTCAAGATCCAAGTTGATTTTAATTTTCAGCCTTTAATTCTTGTGATCAACCTCTGGGTTCAAGACCCAAGTTGATTTTAATTTTCAGCCTTTAATTCTTGTCATCAACCTCTGGATTTAAGATCTAAGTTGATTTTAATTTTTAGCACTTTAATTCTTATTATCAATCTCTGGATTCAAGGTTCAAGTTGATTTTACTTTTTAGAACTTAATTTCTTATTATCAACCTCTAGATTCAAGATCCAAGTTGATTTTAATTTTCCGCATTTAATTCTTGTCATCAACCTCTGGGTTCAGCATCCATGTTGATTTTAATTTTCAACACTTTGATTCTTATTATCAACGTCTGGATTCAAGATCCAAGTTGATTTTAATTTTCAGCCTTTAATTCTTGTGATCAACCTCTGGGTTCAAGATTCAAGTTGATTTTAATTTTCAACCTTTAATTCTTGTCATCGCCTCTGGATTTAAGATCCAAGTTGATTTTAATTTTTAGCACTTTAATTGTTATTATCAATCTCTGGATTCAAGGTCCAAGTTGATTTTAATTTTCAGCATCAATTTCTTGTCGTCGGCCTCTGGATTCAAGAACCAAGTTCATTTTAATTTTTAGCACTTTAGTTCTTATTATCAACCTCTGGATTCAAGATCCAAGTTGATTTTAATTTTCAGCATTTAATTCTTATCATCAACATCTGGGATCAAGATCCACGTTGATTTTAATTTTCAGTACTTTGATTCTTGTATTGAACCTCTAGATTCATGATCCAAGTTGATTTTAATTTTCAGCATTTATTTCTTGTTACCAACCTATGTGTTCAACATCAAAGTTGATTTTAATTTTCAGTATTTAATTCTTGCCATCAACCTCTAGATTCTAGATCTAAGTTGATTTTAATTTTTAGGACTTTAATTCTTATTATCAACCTCTGGATTCAAGATCTAAGTTGATTTTAATTTTTGGCATTTAATTCTCGTCATAAACCTCTAGGTTCAAGATCCAAGTTAATTTTAATTTTTAGCACTTTAGTTCTTGTTATCAACATTTGGATTCAAGATCCAAGCTGATTTTAATTTTTAGCATTTAATTCTTGTCATCAACCTCTGGGTTCAGCATCCATGTTGATTTTAATTTTCAGCACTTTGATTCTTATTATCAACGTCTGGATTCAAGATCCAAGTTGATTTTAATTTTTAGCCTTTAATTCTTGTGATCAACCTCTGGGTTCAAGATTCAAGTTGATTTTAATTTTAAACCTTTAATTCTTATCATCACCTCTGGATTTAAGATCCAAGTTGATTATAATTTTTAGCACTTTAATTCTTATTATCAATTTCTGGATTCAAGGTTTAAGTTGATTTTACTTTTTAGAACTTTATTTCTTATTACTAACCTTTATATTCAAGATCCAAGTTGATTTTAATTTTTAGCATTTAATTCTTGTCATCAACCTCTGGGTTCAGCATCCATGTTGATTTTAATTTTCAGCACTTTGATTCTTATTATCAACGTCTGGATTCAAGATCCAAGTTTATTTTAATTTTTAGCCTTTAATTCTTGTGATCAACCTCTAAGTTCAAGATTCAAGTTGATTTTAATTTTAAACCTTTAATTCTTATCATCGCCTCTGGATTTAAGATCCAAGTTGATTTTAATTTTTAGCACTTTAATTCTTATTATCAATATTTGGATTCAAGGTCCAAGTTGATTTTAATTTTTAGCATCAATTTCTTGTCGTCGGCCTCTGGATACAAGAATCAAGTTCATTTTAATTTTTAGCACTTTAGTTCTTATTATCAACCTCTGGATTCAAGATCCAAGTTGATTTTAATTTTCAGCATTTAATTCTTATCATCAACTTCTGGGTTCAAGATCCATGTTAATTTTAATTTTCAGCACTTTGATTCTTGTATTGAACCTCTAGATTCATGATCCAAGTTGATTTTAATTTTCAGCATTTATTTCTTGTTACCAACCTATGTGTTCAACATCAAAGTTGATTTTAATTTTCAGTATTTAATTCTTGTCATCAACCGCTAGATTCTAGATCTAAGTTGATTTTAATTTTTAGGACTTTAATTCTTATTATCAACCTCTAGATTCAAGATCTAAGTTGATTTTAATTTTTGGCATTTAATTCTTGTCATCAACCTTTGGGTTCAAGATCCAATTTAATTTTAATTTTTAGCACTTTAGTTCTTGTTATCAACAGTTGGATTCAAGATCCAAGCTGATTTTAATTTTCAGTATCTATTTCTTGCCATTAACCTCTGGGTTCAAGATCTATGTTGATTTCAATTTTCAGCATTTAATTCCTGTCATCAACCTCTGGGTTGAAGATCCAGGTTAATTCTAATTTTCAGCACCTTAATTCTTCTTATCAACGTCTGGATTCAAGATCCATGTTGACTTTAATTTTCAACCTTTAATTCTTGTCATCAACCTCTGGATTCAAGATTCAAGTTGATTCTAATTTTCAGCACTTTAATTCTTGTTATCAACATCTGGATTTGAGATCCAAGTCGATTTTACTTTCTGCATTTAATTCTTGTTATCAGGCTTTGGGTTCAAGATCCAGGTTGATTTTAATTTTCAGCATTTAAATCTTTTCATCAACCTCTAGATTGAAGATCGAAGTTAATTTTAATTTTTAGCACTTTAGTTCTTGTTATCAACATCTGGATTCAAGATCCATGTTGACTTTAATTTTCAACCTTTAATTCTTGTCATCAACCTCTAGATTCAAGATTCAAGTTGATTCTAATTTTCAGCATCTATTTCTTATTATCAACCTCTGGGTTCAAGATCTAAGTTGATTTTAATTTTCAGCCTTTAATTCTTGTGATCAACCTCTGGGTTCAAGACCCAAGTTGATTTTAATTTTCAGCCTTTAATTCTTGTCATCAACCTCTGGATTTAAGATCTAAGTTGATTTTAATTTTTAGCACTTTAATTCTTATTATCAATCTCTGGATTCAAGGTTCAAGTTGATTTTACTTTTTAGAACTTAATTTCTTATTATCAACCTCTAGATTCAAGATCCAAGTTGATTTTAATTTTCAGCATTTAATTCTTGTCATCAACCTCTGGGTTCAGCATCCATGTTGATTTTAATTTTCAGCACTTTGATTCTTATTATCAACGTCTGGATTCAAGATCCAAGTTGATTTTAATTTTCAGCCTTTAATTCTTGTGATCATCCTCTGGGTTCAAGATTCAAGTTGATTTTAATTTTCAACCTTTAATTCTTGTCATCGCCTCTGGATTTAAGATCCAAGTTGATTTTAATTTTTAGCACTTTAATTGTTATTATCAATCTCTGGATTCAAGGTCCAAGTTGATTTTAATTTTCAGCATCAATTTCTTGTCGTCGGCCTCTGGATTCAAGAACCAAGTTCATTTTAATTTTTAGCACTTTAGTTCTTATTATCAACCTCTAGATTCAAGATCCAAGTTCATTTTAATTTTCAGCATTTAATTCTTATCATCAACATCTGGGATCAAGATCCATGTTGATTTTAATTTTCAGTACTTTGATTCTTGTATTCAACCTCTAGATTCATGATCCAAGTTGATTTTAATTTTCAGCATTTATTTCTTGTTACCAACCTATGTGTTCAACATCAAAGTTGATTTTAATTTTCAGTATTTAATTCTTGCCATCAACCTCTAGATTCTAGATCTAAGTTGATTTTAATTTTTAGGACTTTAATTCTTATTATCAACCTCTGGATTCAAGATCTAAGTTGATTTTAATTTTCAGCACTTTAATTCTTGTTATCAACATCTGGATTTGAGATCCAAGTCGATTTTACTTT
Source organism: Hevea brasiliensis (assembly GCF_030052815.1). Classification (NCBI taxonomy): domain Eukaryota; kingdom Viridiplantae; phylum Streptophyta; class Magnoliopsida; order Malpighiales; family Euphorbiaceae; genus Hevea; species Hevea brasiliensis. The sequence goes on from NC_079505.1 coordinate 46,885,841, forward strand.
CTGCATTTAATTCTTGTTATCAGGCTTTGGGTTCAAGATCCAGGTTGATTTTAATTTTCAGCATTTAAATCTTTTCATCAACCTCTAGATTGAAGATCGAAGTTAATTTTAATTTTTAGCACTTTAGTTCTTGTTATCAACATCTGGATTCAAGATCCATGTTGACTTTAATTTTCAACCTTTAATTCTTGTCATCAACCTCTGGATTCAAGATTCAAGTTGATTCTAATTTTCAGCATCTATTTCTTGTTATCAACCTCTGGGTTCAAGATCCAAGTTGATTTTAATTTTCAGCCTTTAATTCCTGTGATCAACCTCTGGGTTCAAGACCCAAGTTGATTTTAATTTTCAGCCTTTAATTCTTGTCATCAACCTCTGGATTTAAGATCTAAGTTGATTTTAATTTTTAGCACTTTAATTCTTATTATCAATCTCTGGATTCAAGGTTCAAGTTGATTTTACTTTTTAGAACTTAATTTCTTATTATCAACCTCTAGATTCAAGATCCAAGTTGATTTTAATTTTCAGCATTTAATTCTTGTCATCAACCTCTGGGTTCAGCATCCATGTTGATTTTAATTTTCAGCACTTTGATTCTTATTATCAACGTCTGGATTCAAGATCCAAGTTGATTTTAATTTTCAGCCTTTAATTCTTGTGATCATCCTCTGGGTTCAAGATTCAAGTTGATTTTAATTTTCAACCTTTAATTCTTATCATCGCCTCTGGATTAAAGATCCAAGTTGATTTTAATTTTTAGCACTTTAATTCTTATTATCAATCTCTGGATTCAATAGTCCAAGTTGATTTTAATTTTCAGCATCAATTTCTTGTCATCGGCCTCTGGATTCAAGAACCAAGTTCATTTTAATTTTTAGCACTTTAGTTCTTATTATCAACCTCTAGATTCAAGATCCAAGTTCATTTTAATTTTCAGCATTTAATTCTTATCATCAACATCTGGGATCAAGATCCATGTTGATTTTAATTTTCAGTACTTTGATTCTTGTATTCAACCTCTAGATTCATGATCCAAGTTGATTTTAATTTTTAGCACTTTAATTCTTATTATCAATTTCTGGATTCAAGGTTTAAGTTGATTTTACTTTTTAGAACTTTATTTCTTATTACCAACATTTAGATTCAAGATCCAAGTTGATTTTAATTTTTAGCATTTAATTCTTGTCATCAACCTCTGGTTCTAGATCCATGTTGATTTTAATTTTCAGGACTTTGATTCTTATTATCAACCTCGGATTCAAGATCCAAGTTGATTTTAATTTTCTGCCTTTAATTCTTGTGATCAACCTCTGGGTTCAAGATCCAAGTTGATTTTAATTTTCAACCTTTAATTCTTATCATCAACCTTTGGCTTTAAGGTCCAAGTTGATTTTAATTTTTAGCACTTTAATTCTTATTATCAACCTCTGGATTAAAGGTCCAAGTTGATTTTAATTTTCAGCATTTATTTCTTGTTGTCGGCCTCCGGATTTAAGAACTAAGTTGATTTTAATTTTTAGCACTTTAATTCTTGTTATCAACCTCTGGATTCAAGATCTATGTTGATTTTAATTTTCAGCATTTAATTCTTGTGATCAACCTCTGGGTTCAAGATTCAAGTTGATTTTAATTTTAAACCTTTAATTCTTATCATCACCTCTGGATTTAAGATCCAAGTTGATTTTAATTTTTAGCACTTTAATTCTTATTATCAATTTCTGGATTCAAGGTTTAAGTTGATTTTACTTTTTAGAACTTTATTTCTTATTACCAACATTTATATTCAAGATCCAAGTTGATTTTAATTTTTAGCATTTAATTCTTGTCATCAACCTCTGGGTTCAGCATCCATGTTGATTTTAATTTTCAGCACTTTGATTCTTATTATCAACGTCTGGATTCAAGATCCAAGTTGATTTTAATTTTTAGCCTTTAATTCTTGTGATCAACCTCTGTGTTCAAGATTCAAGTTGATTTTAATTTTAAACCTTTAATTCTTATCATCGCCTCTGGATTTAAGATCCAAGTTGATTTTAATTTTTAGCACTTTAATTCTTATTATAAATATTTGGATTCAATGTAAAAGTTGATTTAAATATTCAGAAACAATTTCTTGTCGTCAACCTCTGATTCAAGAATCAAGTTCATTTTAATTTTTAGCACTTTAGTTCTTATTATCAACCTCTGGATTCAAGATCCAAGTTGATTTTAATTTTCAGCATTTAATTCTTATCGTCAACTTCTGCGTTCAAGATCCATGTTAATTTTAATTTTCAGCACTTTGATTCTTGTATTCAACCTCTAGATTCATGATCCAAGTTGATTTTAATTTTCAGCATTTATTTCTTGTTACCAACCTATGTGTTCAACATGAAAGTTGATTTTAATTTTCAGTATTTAATTCTTGTCATCAACCGCTAGATTCTAGATCTAAGTTGATTTTAATTTTTAGGACTTTAATTCTTATAATCAACCTCTGGATTCAAGATCTAAGTTGATTTTAATTTTTGGCATTTAATTCTTGTCATCAACCTTTGGGTTCAAGATCCAAGTTAATTTTAATTTTTAGCACTTTAGTTCTTGTTATCAACGATTGGATTCAAGATCCAAGTTGATTTTAATTTTCGTATCTATTTCTTGCCATTAACCTCCGGGTTCAAGATCTATGTTGATTTCAATTTTCAGCATTTAATTCTTGTCATCAACCTCTGCGTTGAAGATCCAGTTAATTCTAATTTTCAGCACCTTAATTCTTCTTATCAACGCCTAGATTCAATATCCATGTTGACTTTAATTTTCAACCTTTAATTCTTGTCATCAACCTCTGGATTCAAGATTCAAGTTGATTCTAATTTTCAGCACTTTAATTCTTGTTATCAACATCCGGATTTGAGATCCAAGTTGATTTTACTTTTCGCATTTAATTCTTGTTATCAACTCGGGTTCAAGATCCAAGTTGATTTTAATTTTCAGCATTTAAATCTTTTCATCAACCTCTGGATTGAAGATCGAAGTTAATTTTAATTTTTAGCACTTTAGTTCTTGTTATCAACATCCGGATTCAAGATCCATGTTGACTTTAATTTTCAACCTTTAATTCTTGTCATCAACCCCTAGATTCAAGATTCAAGTTGATTCTAATTTTCGACATCTATTTCTTATTATCAACCTCTGGGTTCAAGATCCAAGTTGATTTTAATTTTCACTTTAATTCTTGTGATCAACCTGCGGGTTCAAGACCCAAATTGATTTTAATTTTCAGCCTTTAATTCTTGTCATCAACCTCTGTATTTAAGATCTAAGTTGATTTTAATTTTTAGCACTTTAATTCTTATTATCAATCTGGATTCAAGGTTCAAGTTGATTTTACTTTTTAGAACTTAATTTCTTATTATCAACCTCTAGATTCAAGATCCAAGTTGATATTAATCTTCAGCAATTAAATCTTTTCATCAACCTCTGGATTGAAGATCAAGTTAATTTTAATTTTTAGCACTTTAGTTCTTGTTATCAACATCTGAATTCAAGATCCATGTTGACTTTAATTTTCAACCTTTAATTCTTGTCATCAACCTCTGGATTCAAGATTCAAGTTGATTCTAATTTTCAGCATCTATTTCTTATTATCAACCCTTGGGCTCAAGATCCAAGTTGATTTTAATTTTCAGCCTTTAATTCTTGTGATAAACGTCTGTGTTCAAGACCCAAGTTGATTTTAATTTTCAGCCTTTAATTCTTGTCATCAACCTCTGGACTTAAGATCTAAGTTGGTTTTAATTTTTAGCACTTTAATTCTTATTATCAATCTCTGGATTCAAGGTTCAAGTTGATTTTACTTTTTAGAATTTAATTTCTTATTATCAACCTCTAGATTCAAGATCCAAGTTGATTTTAATTTTCAGCATTTAATTCTTGTCATCAACCTCCGGGTTCAACATCCATGTTGATTTTAATTTTCAGCACTTTGATTCTTATTATCAACGTCTGGATTCAAGATCCAAGTTGATTTTAATTTTTAGCCTTTAATTCTTGTGATCAACCTATGGGTTCAAGATTCAAGTTGATTTTAATTTTCAACCATTAATTCTTGTCATCGCCTCTGGATTTAAGATCCAAGTTGATTTTAATTTTTAACACTTTAATTGTTATTATCAATCTCTGGATTCAAGGTCCAAGTTGATTTTAATTTTCAGCATCAATTTCTTGTCGTCGGCCTCTGGATTCAAGAACCAAGTTCATTTTAATTTTTAGCACTTTAGTTCTTATTATCAACCTCTGGATTCAAGATCCAAGTTGATTTTAATTTTCAGCATTTAATTCTTATCATCAACATCTGGGTTCAAGATCCATGTTGATTTTAATTTTCAGTACTTTGATTCTTGTATTCAACCTCTAGATTCATGATCCAAGTTGATTTTAATTTTCAGCATTTATTTCTTGTTACCAACCTATGTGTTCAACATCAAAGTTGATTTTAATTTTCAGTATTTAATTCTTGCCATCAACCTCTAGATTCTAGATCTAAGTTGATTTTAATTTTTAGGACTTCAATTCTTATTATCAACCTCTGGATTCAAGATCTAAGTTGATTTTAATTTTTGGCATTTAATTCTCGTCATCAACCTCTGGGTTCAAGATCCAAGTTAATTTTAATTTTTAGCACTTTAGTTCTTGTTATCAACATTTAGATTCAAGATCCAAGCTGATTTTAATTTTTAGCATTTAATTCTTGTCATCAACCTCTGGGTTCAGCATCCATGTTGATTTTAATTTTCAGCACTTTGATTCTTATTATCAACGTCTGGATGCAAGATCCAAGTTGATTTTAATTTTTAGCCTTTAATTCTTGTGATCAACCTCTAGGTTCAAGATCCAAGTTAGTTTTAATTTTCAACCTTTAATTCTTGTTATCAACCTCTAGATTCAAGATCCAAGTTGATTTTAATTTTCAGCCTTCAATTCTTGTTACCAACCTCTGGGTTCAAGATTCAAGTTGATTATAATTTCAGCATTTAAATCTTATCATCAAGCTCTGGATTCAATATCCAAGTTGATTTTAATTTTTAGCACTTTAGTTCTTATTATCAACCTCTGGATTCAAGATCCAAGTTGATTTTAATTTTCTGCATTTAATTCTTGTCATCAACCTCTGGGTTCAAGATTCAAGTTTATTTTAATTTTCAACATTTAATTCTTACCATCAATCTTTGGGTTCAAGATCCAAGCTGATTTTAATTTTCAGCACTTTAATTCTTATTATCAATTTCTGGATTCAAGGTTTAAGTTGATTTTACTTTTTAGAACTTTATTTCTTATTACCAACATTTAGATTCAAGATCCAAGTTGATTTTAATTTTTAGCATTTAATTCTTGTCATCAACCTCTGGGTTCAGCATCCATGTTGATTTTAATTTTCAGCACTTTGATTCTTATTATCAACGTCTGGATTCAAGATCCAAGTTGATTTTAATTTTTAGCCTTTATTTCTTGTGATCAACCTCTGGGTTCTAGATTCAAGTTGATTTTAATTTTAAACCTTTAATTCTTATCATCGCCTCTGGATTTTAGATCCAAGTTGATTTTAATTTTTAGCACTTTAATTCTTATTATCAATCTTTGGATTCAAGGTCCAAGTTGATTTTAATTTTCAGCATCAATTTCTTGTCATCAACCTCTCGATTCAAGAATCAAGTTCATTTTAATGTTTAGCACTTTAGTTCTTATTATCAACCTCTAGATTCAAGATCCAAGTTGATTTTAATTTTCAGCATTTAATTCTTATCATCAACTTCTGGGTTCAAGATCTATGTTAATTTTAATTTTCAGCACTTTGATTCTTGTATTCAACCTCTAGATTCATGATCCAAGTTGATTTTAATTTTCAGCATTTATTTCTTGTTACCAACCTATGTGTTCAACATCAAAGTTGATTTTAATTTTCGTATTTAATTCTTGTCATCAAGCTAGATTCAAGATCCAATTTGATTTTAATTTTCAGCACTTTAATTCTTGTTATCAACATCTGGATTCGAGATCCAAGTTGATTTTACTTTTCTGCATTTAATTCTTGTTATCAACCTCTGGGTTCAGGATCCAAGTTAATTTTAATTTTTAGCAATTTAGTCCTTGTTATCAACATTTGGATTCAAGAGCTAAGTTGATTTTAATTTTCAGTATCTATTTCTTGCCATTAACCTTTGAGTTCAAGATCTATGTTGATTTCAATTTTCAGAATTTAATTCTTGTCATCAACCTCTAGGTTGAAGATCCAAGTTAATTCTAATTTTCAGCACATTAATTCTTCTCATCAACGTCTGTATTCGAGATCCATGTTGACTTTAATTTTCAACCTTTAATTCTTGTCATCAACCTCTGGATTCAAGATTCAAGTTGATTCTAATTTTCAGCATCTATTTCTTGTTATCAACCTCTGGGTTCAAGATCCAAGTTGATTTTACTTTCTGCATTTAATTCTTGTTATCAGGCTCTGGGTTCAAGATCCAGGTTGATTTGAATTTTCAGCATTTAAATCTTTTCATCAACCTCTGGATTGAAGATCGAAGTTAATTTTAATTTTTAGCACTTTAGTTCTTGTTATCAACATCTGGATTCAAGATTCAAGTTGACTTTAATTTTCAACCTTTAATTCTTGTCATCAACCCCTAGATTCAAGATTCAAGTTGATTCTAATTTTCAGCATCTATTTCTTGTCATCAACCTATGGGTTCAAGACCCAAGTTGATTTTAATTTTCTGCCTTTAATTCTTGTGATCAACCTCTGGGTTCAAGATCCAAGTTGATTTTAATTTTCAGCCTTTAATTCTTATCATCAACCTCTGGCTTTAAGATCCAAGTTGATTTTAATTTTTAGCTTTTTAATTCTTATTATCAATCTCTGGATTCAAGGTTCAAGTTGATTTTACTTTTTAGAACTTTATTTCTTATTATCAACCTCTGGATTCAAGATCCAAGTTGATTTTAATTTTCAGCATTTAATTCTTGTCATCAACCTCTGAGTTCAACATCCATGTTGATTTTAATTTTCATCACTTTGATTCTTATTATCAACGTCTGGATTCGAGATCCAAGTTCATTTTAATTTTCAGCCATTAATTCTTGTGATCAACCTCTGGGTTCAAGATTCAAGTTGATTTTAATTTTCAACCTTTAATTCTTGTCATCGCCTCTGGATTTAAGATCCAAGTTGATTTTAATTTTTAGCACTTTAATTGTTATTATCAATCTGGATTCAAGGTCCAAGTTGATTTTAATTTTCAACATTTATTTCTTGCCATCAACCTCCGTATTCAAGATCCAAGTTGATTTTAATTTTCAGCACTTTAATTCTTATTATCAACCTCTGGATTCAAGATCCAAGTTGATTTTAATTTTCAGGATTTAAATCTTGTCATCAACATCTGGGATCAAGATCCACGTTGATTTTAATTTTTAGTACTTTAATTCTCATTGTCAACCTCTGGATTCAAGATCTAAGTTGATTTTAATTTTCAGTATTTAATTCTTGTCATCAACCTATGTGTTCAACATCAAAGTTGATTTTAATTTTCAGCATTTAATTCTTGTCATCAACCTCTAGATTCTAGATCCAAGTTGATTTTAATTTTCAGGACTTTAATTCTTGTTATCAACCTCTGGATTCAAGATCTAAGTTGATTTTAATTTTCAGCATCTATTTCTTGTCATCAACCTCTGGGTTCAAGATCCAAGTTGATTTTAATTTTAATTTTAATTTTTGGCACTTTAATTCTTATTATTAATCTCTGGATTCAAGATCCAAGTTGATTTTAATTTTTAGTATTTAATTCTTGTCAACAACCTCTGGGTTCAAGATCCATGTTAATTTTAATTTTCAGCACTTTGATTCTTATTATCAACGTCTGGATTCAAGATCCAAGTTGATTTTAATTTTTAGCCTTTAATTCTTGTGATCAACCTCTGGGTTCAAGATTCAAGTTGATTTTAATTTTAAACCTTTAATTCTTATCATCACCTCTGGATTTAAGATCCAAGTTGATTTTAATTTTTAGCACTTTAATTCTTATTATCAATTTCTGGATTCAAGGTTTAAGTTGATTTTACTTTTTAGAACTTTATTTCTTATTACTAACCTTTATATTCAAGATCCAAGTTGATTTTAATTTTTAGCATTTAATTCTTGTCATCAACCTCTGGGTTCAGCATCCATGTTGATTTTAATTTTCAGCACTTTGATTCTTATTATCAACGTCTGGATTCAAGATCCAAGTTGATTTTAATTTTTAGCCTTTAATTCGTGTGATCAACCTCTAAGTACAAGATGCAAGTTGATTTTAATTTTAAACCTTTAATTCTTATCATCGCCTCTGGATTTAAGATCCAAGTTGATTTTAATTTTTAGCACTTTAATTCTTATTATCAATATTTGGATTCAAGGTCCAAGTTGATTTTAATTTTTAGCATCAATTTCTTGTCGTCGGCCTCTGGATACAAGAATCAAGTTCATTTTAATTTTTAGCACTTTAGTTCTTATTATCAACCTCTGGATTCAAGATCCAAGTTGATTTTAATTTTCAGCATTTAATTCTTATCATCAACTTCTGGGTTCAAGATCCATGTTAATTTTAATTTTCAGCACTTTGATTCTTGTATTGAACCTCTAGATTCATGATCCAAGTTGATTTTAATTTTCAGCATTTATTTCTTGTTACCAACCTATGTGTTCAACATCAAAGTTGATTTTAATTTTCAGTATTTAATTCTTGTCATCAACCGCTAGATTCTAGATCTAAGTTGATTTTAATTTTTAGGACTTTAATTCTTATTATCAACCTCTAGATTCAAGATCTAAGTTGATTTTAATTTTTGGCATTTAATTCTTGTCATCAACCTTTGGGTTCAAGATCCAATTTAATTTTAATTTTTAGCACTGTAGTTCTTGTTATCAACAGTTGGATTCAAGATCCAAGTTGATTTTAATTTTCAGTATCTATTTCTTGCCATTAACCTCTGGGTTCAAGATCTATGTTGATTTCAATTTTCAGCATTTAATTCTTGTCATCAACCTCTGGGTTTAAGATCCAAGTTAATTCTAATTTTCAGCACCTTAATTCTTCATATCAACGTCTGGATTCAAGATCCATGTTGACTTTAATTTTCAACCTTTAATTCTTGTCATCAACCTCTGGATTCAAGATTCAAGTTGATTCTAATTTTCAGCACTTTAATTCTTGTTATCAACATCTTGATTCGAGATACAATTTGATTTTACTTTTCTGCATTTAATTCTTGTTATCAGGCTCTGGGTTCAAGATCCAAGTTGATTTTAATTTTCAGTATTTAAATCTTATCATCAACCTCTGGATTAAAGATCTAAGTTAATTTTATTTTTCAGCACTTTAATTCTTGTTATCAACGTCTGGATTTAAGATCCAAGTTGACTTTAATTTTCAACCTTTAATTCTTGTCATCAACCTCTGGATTCAAGATCCAAGTTGATTTTAATTTTCAGCATCTATTTCTTGTCATCAACCTATGGGTTCAAGACCCAAGTTGATTTTAATTTTCTGCCTTTAATTCTTGTGATCAACCTCTGGGTTCAAGATCCAAGTTGATTTTAATTTTCAGCCTTTAATTCTTATCATCAACCTCTGGCTTTAAGATCCAAGTTGATTTTAATTTTTAGCACTTTAATTCTTATTATCAACCTCTGGATTCAAGGTCCAAGTTGATTTTAATTTTTAGCACTTTATTTCTTATTATCAACCTCTGGATTCAAGATCCAAGTTGATTTTAATTTTCAGCATTTAATTCTTGTCATCAACCTCTGGGTTCAACATCCATGTTGATTTTAATTTTCAGCACTTTGATTCTTATTATCAACGTCTGGATTCAAGATCTAAGTTGATTTTAATTTTCAGCCTTTAATTCTTGTCATCACCTCTGGATTTAAGATCCAAGTTGATTTTAATTTTCAGAACTTTAATTCTTGTTATCAACCTCTGGATTCAAGATCTAAGTTGATTTTAATTTTTATCTATTTAATTGTTTTGATCTATCTATGGATTCAAGGTCCAAGTTGATTTTAATTTTCAGCATCAATTTCTTGTCGTCGGCCTCTGGATTCAAGAACCAAGTTCATTTTAATTTTTAGCACTTTAGTTCTTATTATCAACCTCTAGATTCAAGATCCAAGTTCATTTTAATTTTCAGCATTTAATTCTTATCATCAACATCTGGGATCAAGATCCATGTTGATTTTAATTTTCAGTACTTTGATTCTTGTATTCAACCTCTAGATTCATGATCCAAGTTGATTTTAATTTTCAGCATTTATTTCTTGTTACCAACCTATGTGTTCAACATCAAAGTTGATTTTAATTTTCAGTATTTAATTCTTGCCATCAACCTCTAGATTCTAGATCTAAGTTGATTTTAATTTTTAGGACTTTAATTCTTATTATCAACCTCTGGATTCAAGATCTAAGTTGATTTTAATTTTTTGCATTTAATTCTCGTCATCAACCTCTGGGTTCAAGATCCAAGTTAATTTTAATTTTTAGCACTTTAGTTCTTGTTGTCAACATTTGGATTCAAGATCCAAGCTGATTTTAATTTTTAGCATTTAATTCTTGTCATCAACCTCTGGGTTCAGCATCCATGTTGATTTTAATTTTCAGCACTTTGATTCTTATTATCAACGTCTGGATTCAAGATCCAAGTTGATTTTAATTTTTAGCCTTTAATTCTTGTGATCAACCTCTGGGTTCAAGATTCAAGTTGATTTTAATTTTAAACCTTTAATTCTTATCATCACCTCTGGATTTAAGATCCAAGTTGATTTTAATTTTTAGCACTTTAATTCTTATTATCAATTTCTGGATTCAAGGTTTAAGTTGATTTTACTTTTTAGAACTTTATTTCTTATTACCAACCTTTATATTCAAGATCCAAGTTGATTTTAATTTTTAGCATTTAATTCTTGTCATCAACCTCTGGGTTCAGCATCCATGTTGATTTTAATTTTCAGCACTTTGATTCTTATTATCAACGTCTGGATTCAAGATCCAAGTTGATTTTAATTTTTAGCCTTTAATTCTTGTGATCAACCTCTGGGTTCAAGATTCAAGTTGATTTTAATTTGAAACCTTTAATTCTTATCATCGCCTCTGGATTTAAGATCCAAGTTGATTTTAATTTTTAGCACTTTAATTCTTATTATCAATCTTTGGATTCAAGGTCCAGTTGATTTTAATTTTCAGCATCAATTTCTTGTCGCCAGCCTCTGGATTCAAGAACCAAGTTCATTTTAATTTTTAGCACTTTAGTTCTTATTATCAACCTCTGGATTCAAGATCCAAGTTGATTTTAATTTTCAGCATTTAATTCTTGTGATCAACCTCTGGGTTCAAGATTCAAGTTGATTTTAATTTTAAACCTTTAATTCTTATCATCACCTCTGGATTTAAGATCCAAGTTGATTTTAATTTTTAGCACTTTAATTCTTATTATCAATTTCTGGATTCAAGGTTTATGTTGATTTTACTTTTTAGAACTTTATTTCTTATTACCAACCTTTATATTCCAGATCCAAGTTGATATTAATTTTTAGCATTTAATTCTTGTCATCAACCTCTGGGTTCAGCATCCATGTTGATTTTAATTTTCAGCACTTTGATTCTTATTATCAACGTCTGGATTCAAGATCCAAGTTGATTTTAATTTTTAGCCTTTAATTCTTGTGATCAACCTCTCGGTTCAAGATTAAAGTTGATTTAAATTTTAAACCTTTAATTCTTATCATCGCCTCTGGATTTAAGATCCAAGTTGATTTTAATTTTTAGCACTTTAATTCTTATTATCAATCTTTGGATTCAAGGTCCAAGTTGATTTTAATTTTCAGCTTCAATTTCTTGTCGTCGGCCTCTGGATTCAAGTATCAAGTTCATTTTAATTTTTAGCACTTTAGTTCTTATTATCAACCTCTGGATTCAAGATCTAAGTTGATTTTAATTTTCAGCATTTAATTCTTATCATCAACTTCTGGGTTCAAGATCCATGTTAATTTTAATTTTCAGCACTTTGATTCTTGTATTCAACCTCTAGATTCATAATCCAAGTTGATTTTAATTTTCAGCATTTATTTCTTGTTACCAACCTATGTGTTCAACATCAAAGTTGATTTTAATTTTCAGTATTTAATTCTTGTCATCAACCGCTAGATTCTAGATCTAAGTTGATTTTAATTTTTAGGACTTTAATTCTTATAATCAACCTCTGGATTCAAGTTCTAAGTTGATTTTAATTTTTGGCATTTAATTCTTGTCATCAACCTTTGGGTTCAAGATCCAAGTTAATTTTAATTTTTAGCACTTTAGTTCTTGTTATCAACAGTTGGATTCAAGATCCAAGCTGATTTTAATTTTCAGTATCTATTTCTTGCCATTAACCTCTGGGTTCAAGATCTATGTTGATTTCAATTTTCAGCATTTAATTCTGTCATCAACCTCTGGGTTGAAGATCCAGGTTAATTCTAATTTTCAGCACCTTAATTCTTCATATCAACGTCTGGATTCAAGATCCATGTTGACTTTAATTTTCAACCTTTAATTCTTGTCATCAACCTCTGGATTCAAGATTCAAGTTGATTCTAATTTTCAGCACTTTAATTCTTGTTATCAACATCTGGATTCGAGATCCAAGTTGATTTTACTTTTCTGCATTTAATTCTTGTTATCAGGCTCTGGGTTCAAGATCCAAGTTGATTTTAATTTTCAGCATTTAAATCTTTTCATCAACCTCTGGATTGAAGATCGAAGTTAATTTTAATTTTTAGCACTTTAGTTCTTGTTATCAACATCTGGATTCAAGATCCATGTTGACTTTAATTTTCAACCTTTAATTCTTGTCATCAACCTCTAGATTCAAGATTCAAGTTGATTCTAATTTTCAGCATCTATTTCTTATTATCAACCTCTGGGTTCAAGATCCAAGTTGATTTTAATTTTCAGCCTTTAATTCTTGTGATCAACCTCTGGGTTCAAGACCCAAGTTGATTTTAATTTTCAGCCTTTAATTCTTGTCATCAACCTCTGGATTTAAGATCTAAGTTGATTTTAATTTTTAGCACTTTAATTCTTATTATCAATCTCTGGATTCAAGGTTCAAGTTGATTTTACTTTTTAGAACTTAATTTCTTATTATCAACCTCTAGATTCAAGATCCAAGTTGATTTTAATTTTCAGCATTTAATTCTTGTCATCAACCTCTGGGTTCAGCATCCATGTTGATTTTAATTTTCAGCACTTTGATTCTTATTATCAACGTCTGGATTCAAGATCCAAGTTGATTTTAATTTTCAGCCTTTAATTCTTGTGATCAACCTCTGGGTTCAAGATTCAAGTTGATTTTAATTTTCAACCTTTAATTCTTGTCATCGCCTCTGGATTTAAGATCCAAGTTGATTTTAATTTTTAGCACTTTAATTGTTATTATCAATCTCTGGATTCAAGGTCCAAGTTGATTTTAATTTTCAGCATCAATTTCTTGTCGTCGGCCTCTGGATTCAAGAACCAAGTTCATTTTAATTTTTAGCACTTTAGTTCTTATTATCAACCTCTGGATTCAAGATCCAAGTTGATTTTAATTTTCAGCATTTAATTCTTATCATCAACATCTGGGATCAAGATCCATGTTGATTTTAATTTTCAGTACTTTGATTCTTGTATTCAACCTCTAGATTCATGATCCAAGTTGATTTTAATTTTCAGCATTTATTTCTTGTTACCAACCTATGTGTTCAACATCAAAGTTGATTTTAATTTTCAGTATTTAATTCTTGCCATCAACCTCTAGATTCTAGATCTAAGTTGATTTTAATTTTTAGGACTTTAATTCTTATTATCAACCTCTGGATTCAAGATCTAAGTTGATTTTAATTTTTGGCATTTAATTCTCGTCATCAACCTCTGGGTTCAAGATCCAAGTTAATTTTAATTTTTAGCACTTTAGTTCTTGTTATCAACATTTGGATTCAAGATCCAAGCTGATTTTAATTTTTAGCATTTAATTCTTGTCATCAACCTCGTTCAAGATCCATGTTGATTTTAATTTCAAACACTTTGATTCTTATTATCAGATTCAAGATCCAAGTTAATTTTAATTTTTAGCCTTTAATTCTTGTGATCAACCTCTGGGTTCAAGATTCAAGTTGATTTTAATTTTAAACCTTTAATTCTTATCATCACCTCTGGATTTAAGATCCAAGTTGATTTTAATTTTTAGCACTTTAATTCTTATTATCAATTTATGGATTCAAGGTTTAAGTTGATTTTACTTTTTAGAACTTTATTTCTTATTACCAACCTTTATATTCAAGATCCAAGTTGATTTTAATTTTTAGCATTTAATTCTTGTCATCAACCTCTGGGTTCAGCATCCATGTTGATTTTAATTTTCAGCACTTTGATTCTTATTATCAACGTCTGGATTCAAGATCCAAGTTTATTTTAATTTTTAGCCTTCAATTCTTGTGATCAACCTCTGGGTTCAAGATTCAAGTTGATTTTAATTTTAAACCTTTAATTCTTATCATCGCCTCTGGATTTAAGATCCAAGTTGATTTTAATTTTTAGCACTTTAATTCTTATTATCAATCTTTGGATTCAAGGTCCAAGTTGATTTTAATTTTCAGCATCAATTTCTTGTCGTCGGCCTCTGGATTCAAGAATCAAGTTCATTTTAATTTTTAGCACTTTAGTTCTTATTATCAACCTCTGGATTCAAGATCCAAGTTGATTTTAATTTTCAGCATTTAATTCTTATCATCAACTTCTGCGTTCAAGATCCATGTTAATTTTAATTTTCAGCACTTTGATTCTTGTATTCAACCTCTAGATTCATGATCCAAGTTGATTTTAATTTTCAGCATTTATTTCTTGTTACCAACCTATGTGTTCAACATCAAAGTTGATTTTAATTTTCAGTATTTAATTCTTTTCATCAACCGCTAGATTCTAGATCTAAGTTGATTTTAATTTTTAGGACTTTAATTCTTATTATCAACCTCTGGATTCAAGATCTAAGTTGATTTTAATTTTTGGCATTTAATTCTCATTATCAACCTCTGGGTTCAAGATCCAAGTTAATTTTAATTTTTAGCACTTTAGTTCTTGTTATCAACATTTGGATTCAAGATCCAAGCTGATTTTAATTTTCAGTATCTATTTCTTCCCATTAACCTCTGGGTTCAAGATCTATGTTGATTTCAATTTTCAGCATTTAATTCCTGTCATCAACCTCTGTGTTGAAGATCCAAGTTAATTCTAATTTTCAGCACCTTAATTCTTCTTATCAACATCTGGATTCAAGATCCATGTTGACTTTAATTTTCAACCTTTAATTCTTGTCATTAACCTTTGGATTCAAGATTCAAGTTGATTCTAATTTTCAGCACTTTAATTCCTGTTATCAACATCTGGATTCGAGATCCAAGTTGATTTTACTTTTCTACATTTAATTCTTGTTATTAGCCTCTGGGTTCAAGATCCAAGTTGATTTTAATTTTCAGCATTTAAATCTTGTCATCAACCTCTGGATTAAAGATCCAAGTTAATTTTAATTTTTAGCACTTTAGTTCTTGTTATCAACATTTGGATTCAAGATCCAAGTTGATTTTAATTTTCAGTATCTATTTCCTGCCATTAACCTCTGGGTTCAAGATCTATGTTGATTTCAATTTTCAGCATTTAATTCTTGTCATCAACCTCTGGGTTTAAGATCCAAGTTAATTGTAATTTTTAGCACCTTAATTCTTCCTATCAACGTCTGGATTCAAGATCCATGTTGACTTTTATTTTCAACCTTTAATTCTTGTCATCAACCTCTGGATTCAAGATTCAAGTTGATTCTAATTTTCAGCATCTATTTCTTGTAATCAACCTCTGGGTTCAAGACCCAATTTGATTTTAATTTTCAGCCTTTAATTCTTGTCATCAACCTCTGGATTTAAGATCTAAGTTGATTTTAATTTTTAGCACTTTAATTCTTATTATCAATCTCTGGATTCAAGGTTCAAGTTGATTTTACTTTTTAGAACTTAATTTCTTATTATCAACCTCTAGATTCAAGATCCAAGTTGATTTTACTTTTTAGAACTTAATTTCTTATTATCAACCTCTAGATTCAAGATCCAAGTTGATTTTAATTTTCAGCATTTAATTCTTGTCATCAACCTCTGGGTTCAGCATCCATGTTGATTTTAATTTTCAGCACTTTGATTCTTATTATCAACGTCTGGATTCAAAATCCAAGTTGATTTTAATTTTCAGCCTTTAATTCTTGTGATCAACCTCTGGGTTCAAGATTCAAGTTGATTTTAATTTTCAACCTTTAATTCTTATCATCGCCTCTGGATTTAAGATCCAAGTTGATTTTAATTTTTAGAACTTTAATTCTTATTATCAATCTCTGGATTCAATAGTCCAAGTTGATTTTAATTTTCAGCATCAATTTCTTGTCGTCGGCCTCTGGATTCATGAACCAAGTTCATTTTAATTTTTTGCACTTTAGTTCTTATTATCAACCTCTGGATTCAAGATCAAAGTTGATTTTAATTTTCAGCATTTAATTCTTATCATCAACTTCTGGGTTCATGATCCATGTTGATTTTAATTTTCAGCACTTCGATTCTTGTATTCAACCTCTAGATTCATGATCAAAGTTGATTTTAATTTTTAGCATTTATTTCTTGTTACCAACCTATGTGTTCAACATCAAAGTTGATTTTAATTTTCAGTATTTAATTCTTGTCATCAACCTCTAGATTCTAGATCTGAGTTGATTTTAATTTTTAGGACTTTAATTCTTATTATCAACCTCTGGATTCAAGATCTAAGTTGATTTTAATTTTTGGCATTTAATTCTCGTCATCAACCTCTGGGTTCAAGATCCAAGTTAATTTTAATTTTTAGCACTTTAGTTCTTGTTATCAACATTTGGATTCAAGATCCAAGCTGATTTTAATTTTCAGTATCTATTTCTTCCCATTAACCTCTGGGTTCAAGATCTATGTTGATTTCAATTTTCAGCATTTAATTCCTCTCATCAACCTCTGGGTTGAAGATCCAAGTTAATTCTAATTTTCAGCACCTTAATTCTTCTTATCAACATCTGGATTCAAGATCCATGTTGACTTTAATTTTCAACCTTTAATTCTTGTCATCAACCTCTGGATTCAAGATTCAAGTTGATTCTAATTTTCAGCACTTTAATTCTTGTTATCAACATCTGGATTCGAGATCCAAGTTGATTTTACTTTTCTGCATTTAATTCTTGTTATCAACCTCTGGGTTCAAGATCCAAGTTGATTTTAATTTTCAGCATTTAAATCTTGTCATCAACCTCTGGATTAAAGATCCAAGTTAATTTTAATTTTTAGCACTTTAGTTCTTGTTATCAACATTTGGATTCAAGATCTAAGTTGATTTTAATTTTCAGTATCTATTTCTTGCCATTAACCTCTGGGTTCAAGATCTATGTTGATTTCAATTTTCAGCATTTAATTCTTGTCATCAACCTCTGGGTTTAAGATCCAAGTTAATTCTAATTTTCAGCACCTTAATTCTTCTTATCAACGTCTGGATTCAAGATCCATGTTGACTTTTAATTTTCAACCTTTAATTCTTGTCATCAACCTCTGGATTCAAGATTCAAGTTGATTCTAATTTTCAGCATCTATTTCTTGTTATCAACCTCTGGGTTCAAGATCCAAGTTGATTTTAATTTTGAGCCTTTAATTCCTGTGATCAACCTCTGGGTTCAAGACCCAAGTTGATTTTAATTTTCAGCCTTTAATTCTTGTCATCAACCTCTGGATTTAAGATCTAAGTTGATTTTAATTTTTAGCACTTTAATTCTTATTATCAATCTCTGGATTCAAGGTTCAAGATGATTTTACTTTTTAGAACTTTATTTCTTATTATCAACCTCTAGATTCAAGATCCAAGTTGATTTTAATTTTCAGCATTTAATTCTTGTAATCAACCTCTGGGTCCGGCATCCATGTTGATTTTAATTTTCAGCACTTTGATTCTTATTATCAATGTCTGGATTCAAGATCCAAGTTGATTTTAAATTTCATCCTTTAATTCTTGTGATCAACCTCTGGGTTCAAGATTGAAGTTGATTTTAATTTTCAACCTTTAATTCTTGTCATCGCCTCTGGATTTAAGATCCAAGTTGATTTTAATTTTTAGCATTTTAATTCTTATTATCAATCTCTGGATTTAAGGTCCAAGTTGATTTTAATTTTCAGCATCTATTTCTTATCGTCGGCCTCTGTATTCAAGAACCAAGTTCATTTTAATTTTTATCACTTTAGTTCTTATTATCAACCTCTAGATTCAAGATCCAAGTTGATTTTAATTTTCAGCATTTAATTCTTGTCATCAACTTCTGGGTTCAAGATTCATGTTGATTTTAATTTTCAGCACTTTGATTCTTGTAATCAACCTCTAGATTCATGATCCAAGTTGATTTTAATTCTTGTTACCAACCTATGTGTTCAACATTAAAGTTGATTTTAATTTTCAGCATTTAATTCTTATCATCAACCTCTAGATTCTAGATCTAAGTTGATTTTAATTTTTAGGACTTTAATTCTTATTATCAACCTCTGGATTCAAGATCTAAGTTGATTTTAATTTTTGGCATTTAATTCTTATTATCAACCTCTGGATTCAAGATCTAAGTTAATTTTAATTTTTGGCATTTAATTCTTGTCATCAACCTCTGGGTTCAAGATCCACGTTGCTTTTAATTTTCAGCACTTTAGTTCTTGTTATCGACCACAGGATTCAATATCCAAGTTTATTTTAATTTTTAGCCTTTAATTCTTGTTATCAACCTCTGGGTTCAAGATCTAAGTTAATTTTAATTTTCAGCATTTAATTCTTGTCATCAACTTCTGGGTTCAAGATTCATGTTGATTTTAATTTTCAGCACTTTGATTCTTGTAATCAACCTCTAGATTCATGATCCAAGTTGATTTTAATTTTCAGCATTTAATTCTTGTTACCAACCTATGTGTTCAACATTAAAGTTGATTTTAATTTTCAGCATTTAATTCTTGTCATCAACCTCTAGATTCTAGATCTAAGTTGATTTTAATTTTTAGGACTTTAATTCTTATTATCAACCTCTGGATTCAAGATCTAAGTTGATTTTAATTTTTGGCATTTAATTCTTATTATCAACCTCTGGATTCAAGATCTAAGTTAATTTTAATTTTTGGCATTTAATTCTTGTCATCAACCTCTGGGTTCAAGATCCACGTTGCTTTTAATTTTCAGCACTTTAGTTCTTGTTATCGACCACAGGATTTAAGATCCAAGTTGATTTTAATTTTTAGCCTTTAATTCTTGTTATCAACCTCTGGGTTCAAGATCTAAGTTAATTTTAATTTTCAGCATTTAATTCTTGTCATCAACCTCTAGGTTCAAGATCCAAGTTAATTTTAATTTTCAACCTTTAATTCTTGTTATCAACCTCTGGGTTCAAGATCCAAGTTGATTTTAATTTTCAGCATTTAAATCTTGTCATCAACCTCTGGATTCAACATGCAAGTTGAGTTTAATTTTTAGTACTTTAATTCTTGTTATCAACTTCTAGATTCAAGATCCAAGTTGATTTTAATTTTCAGCCTTCAATTCTTGTTACCAATGTCACACCCTACCCCTCTGTAAGGCATAACATGATCCCGTAGTATACCTAATGAATTACCAACTTCGTCTACTGATAACCCATTAAATACACTACAGGGGATTTTAAAAACTTTTCTTACTTCTTTTGCAGTGGTGAGCACTATTTACAGGTGTTAAAGACTTTGGTGAACTGAAGTGAAATAACTAACTCATTTGGTTTATTTGGGATTTCTGTAAAAATTTTGGCAGAGTGACATCTGTATTTTGGATAAAACAGTTCTTGAAAACTCGTAAAAAAGCACTTCAATAATTTTCCAAATCTCAACTCCACATTGTTCTCACCACAATATATTTCTCAACACAACAATTTATCAACTCAATTTCATAGAAATTTTTCAAAGTCTGAGATAAGGAAATATAATACAGCTTTTACAAGTCAAAACAACTCATAATTATTTTACAACTTCAAGGTACAATTTGAATTTACAAATGATAAAACCAACAACAAAATATACATACAATGTCATACATTCTGATACAAAATGCAAAATATTGGTATACTCATTATACCAGAAATCCCTCATTTGGATGTATATGCGGCCTAGTCTGCTGCCTATGCGTCTCTCTACTGCGGCAATAAAAGCTATCGTTGAGACAATGTCTCAGTGGTGCACAACATTAACCAAATACAATTTCAAATCACAATTCATAAGTCATGTAAATAGTGGATACTTAAAATCATAGTTAAATTCAAGATAATAAATGTCAACAAGAATTTAAACTCCATTTGTCAATATCACAATAATTTTCCATAAGTCAGATCATGTTTGAATTCAAAAGACAGTATATGTCAATGAGAGTTTAAATCAATTTCACAATCTCACAATACATAATAATGCAATTTAGTCGAACAATTTAAGAATACAGTGTTGCCAATTCATTCACAACTTAAGCCATGACACAAATTTCCGATCAATGCCGCGTTGTACACCACGACAAAGCAATCACAACCCCACTAATCGAAATCAATGAGGAAGGGAGCTAGCTATATAATGAGTACTCATCCGATCACCTCAACTAGTAAACCAGAGAGGGAAAAATAAACGATCACGACTCCATAAATGGAGAAGGAAATAAACGATCACAACTCCATAAATGGAGAAGGAATGATATGATACTGTCATGCTAAGTGTGAACACAAAATCAATTCCAAACATTTTATTCAAGTGATTCGTGAGAATCCAATAAATTTCCAAAGTCATAATTTCATTCACAAAATGGCAACACAATTCATAATTAACTTCGATTTTCACAAATCACACTAAACTAATTTTCCCACAATTTCAAACCATTTACAATGCTTTTAAGCAATAAGTATCCATCAATATCATTCAAACAATTTCTCACAGTTTCAAATCATTTACAATGCTTTTCAAGCAATAAATACCCATTCAAAGACATTTCCACAATTTAAAACAATAATGTACAAATAGTCAATATTTATTTCAATTGAAAAATTCAAAAGAAATATTTGTTGTGCACAAACACAATTTAAAACAATAATGTACAATAGTCATAATTCATTTCAATTGAAAAATTCAAAAGAAATAGCCGTTGTGCACAAACCTCGATGTTGTCTCCTCTGCGGACTCAGTGTTTCCTTCTCTTTTACTGAGTCTTTAGTAACTGAGAAACACAATTTGAAGTGTTTCAGTACCAAATTAAACTGTCTCTATCGATGGTGTTTGATAAATAATGCACTGAACTCAATTATTCACTTAATCACCTAATATACCGACCCTCATTGCGTTTTAGGTAAATTAGGTTTTAGTGTCGTTAATATGTCACATTCGATAGGGTTTTAGGTTTGGTACGTTTTACCAAAGTCATTTTCTTGTTTAGTGCATTTTAATGCAAATTGCTGAATTCCGGGACACTGGTTTGACCTAACCGGACGATCTAGTTCCCTAGGTTTTCGGGTCTCGGTCGAAACTACAAACTTGTAGATCTAGGTCTTATTGCACGCGGGGCAAAATTTCAGGTCAATCCGAGTTAAGTAGACCGAGTTATGATCATTATACTATTGCTGGTCAAATGGTACCATTTTAGGTCAATTTTTGGTCAATTTGGTCAACTCTGGTTCGGCCAGTTTTTGGACCCGAACTTGTGCAAGTTGTTTGACTTGCTTATGGTCGTTTCTGGGCTTTGGTGTCTTCATAAGACTTGTAGGTATGGGTCTTAACTATTCTTGGTCAAAATTTCAGGTCAATTGGACCTGGTTTGAGTGAGTTATGGCCTAAACACTCACTGCTGCCCAATTGGTCATTTTTCAGGTCCTAATTGCACCTAATCCAAATTGGTCATTTTTTTAGGTCACCTTGCAAGCAGAATTTTGGTATGGTTTCTCAATGAAAGTTGGCACATTTTGTGCCTAGTTTCACCTCAAATTGGTCTCATACCAATTGAGGTTACACATTTAAGGTTATAGGCTAAAATGTACACTGCCCTCACTATGCCTTTCACACCCCACTTCAAACACACATTTAACTTGCAAAGTTTACTTCCATACCCTACCAATCTGTTTTGGTACATTACCAAAAGCATTATCTACTTTACATTAACATTATTTTGGGCAGATTACCATTACCCTCAACACACCAAATATCATTCACATTTACAATTTCTAAGTACCATTACATACACACCTAACCATTACACATCTTACATACACTTTACAATATCAATCTACATACATATCATCAATCCTTCTAGGTCAATATTCTGCCCACACTTCCTTCAATATATACAATTACTCAAGTGTTCCCAAGCTTCCGCAAACCCTCTTCAACATCAAAGTGCCGTCCAACTTACCAATTCCCATCCAAGTGCATAAATCACCATATAAACATGAAATAATTCACTAGGTTACTAAATCACCATGATCAACATTATTTCTCATCAATTATATGCATAATAAATCATCAAATGTGTGACCCCATGGCTGTCCAAAAATGGCTATCTCAACAACTATTTAAACTTTAAAATTTCCTTCACCAAACTAACACCCATAACATGAACATAAAGTTTATCAAAGAAATTCTCAAAAATGTAAACTTACCTTTGATTGTAACTTGCTAAACCTTCACCAAACTTCTCAAATTTGGTATCAATATCTTCCTTGTGATGTGTAGACCATTTTTCATGAAGGAACCTAAGTATTTAGAGATGAAAAGAGGGAGTGGATGAAGCTTTCATGCAAACGCCCATGGAGTTTCTATTTGGTTCTTCAATTCGGCAATGTTGAATGCAAATGAGGAAGATGAGATTTCAGGTGGTTAGTGGACCTACATCAGCCATATTTCATGTTTAATTAATCCTATAGTGGTCCACTAACTAAAATTAAATCATATTATAAGTTAACTTCCCACTTATTCCACATTTAACCCATGATTTCCACTATTTATTTTAGGTACCACCAATTTAATTTTTCATTTTATTTTCTAAGTGTAATATTATTTATTTTTAATGGACATTTAGGTCAAAAGACACTTCGGGATGTCAAATGACCATAATGCCCCTGTTCGGGTTACGTTCCCGATTTTTCGGTAACACCGTATTTTGTCTATTTTTCGATTGCTCACTTTTCTTTGTACTAATTATTTAATTTTTTTTTAATCTTTCTAATGAGATTTATACTTCAATAAGGGTCTATTTATGTCCTAAAAATGTTTTCCAGGGTTCCCTGCAGTCCAGGGCCAGTCAACGGTCCACGCCGTGACTTCCTGGTGCGGTCACCCATCGCTAGGTTTCCCGGCTCACTTACTCGGTTACATTTCTTTGCTATGATTTTTCCTTTGTTTTTCTTGTACTTTCTTTTCTTGTATTTCATTATTTTATGTCTCCTCACTCATATTGAAGTGTAGTTCTAAGCATCCTAGCTGTCCGGACAACACTGGTCACCGTTACAGCAGAACGCACTACCGAACTTAGGGGTGTTACAACCAACCTCTGGGTTCAAGATTCAAGTTGATTATAATTTTCAGCATTTAAATCTTATCATCAACCTCTGGATTCAATATCCAAGTTGATTTTAATTTTTAGTACTTTAATTCTTATTATCAACCTCTGAATTCAAGATCGAAGTTGATTTTAATTTTCTGCTTTTAATTCTTATCATCAACCTCTGGATTAAAGATCCAAGTTAATTTTAATTTTTAGAACTTTAGTTCTTGTTATCAACATCTGGATTCAAGATCCAAGTTGATTTTAATTTTCAATATTTGTTTCTTGCCATTAACCTCTGGATTCAAGATCTATGTTGATTTCAATTTTCAGCATTTAATTCTTGTCATCAACCTCTGGGTTGAAGATCCAAGTTAATTCTAATTTTTAGCACCTTAATTCTTCTTATCGACGTCTAGATTCAAGATCCAAGTTGATTTTAATTTTCAGCATTTAATTCTTGTCATCAACCTCTGGATTCAAGATACAAGTTGATTTTTATTTTTAGCATCTATTTCTTGGCATCAACTTCTGAGTTCAAGATCCAAGTTGATTTTAATTTTCAGCATTTAATTCTTGTCATCAACCTCTAGATTAAAGATCTAAGTTGATTTTAATTTTCAGCATCTATTTCTTGTCATTAACCTCTGGGTTCAAAATCCAAGTTGATTTATTTTTCAGCATTTAATTCTTGTCATCAACGTCTAGATTCAAGATCCAAGTTAGTTCTATTTTTCAGCACCTTAATACTTGTTATCAACGTCTGGATTCAAGATCCATGTTAACTTTAATTTTCAACCTTTAATTCTTGTCATCAACGTCTGGATTCAAGATTCAAGTTGATTCTAATTTTCAGCATCTATTTCTTCTTATCAACCTCTGGGTTCAAGATCTAAGTTGATTTTAATTTTCAGCCTTTAATTCTTGTGATCAATCTCTAGATTCAAGATCCAAGTTAGTTCTATTTTTCAGCACCTTAATACTTGTTATCAACGTCTGGATTCAAGATCCATGTTAACTTTAATTTTCAACCTTTAATTCTTGTCATCAACGTCTGGATTCAAGATTCAAGTTGATTCTAATTTTCAGCATCTATTTCTTCTTATCAACCTCTGGGTTCAAAATCCAAGTTGATTTTAGTTTTCAGCATTTAATTCTTGTCATCAACCTCTAGATTCAAGATCCAAGTTAGTTCTATTTTTCAGCACCTTAATACTTGTTATCAACGTCTGGATTCAAGATCCATGTTAACTTTAATTTTCAACCTTTAATTCTTGTCATCAACGTCTGGATTCAAGATTCAAGTTGATTCTAATTTTCAGCATCTATTTCTTCTTATCAACCTCTGGGTTCAAGATCCAAGTTGATTTTAATTTTCAGCCTTTAATTCTTGTGATCAACCTCTGGGGTTAAGATCCAAGTTGATTTTAATTTTCAGCCTTTAATTCTTGTCATCAACCTCTAGATTTAAGATCTAAGTTGATTTTAATTTTTAGCACTTTAATTCTTATTATCAATCTTTGGATTCAATATTCAAGTTGATATTACTTTTTAGAACTTTATTTCTTATTATCAACCTCTAGATTCAAGATCCAAGTTGATTTTAATTTTCAGCATTTAATTCTTGTCATCAACCTCTGAGTTCGGCATCCATGTTGATTTTAATTTTCAGCACTTTGATTCTTATTATCAACGTCTGGATTCAAGATCCAAGTTGATTTTAATTTTCAGTCTTTAATTCTTGTGATCAACCTCTGGGTTCAAGATTCAAGTTGATTTTAATTTTCAACCTTTAATTCTTGTCATCGCCTCTGGATTTAAGATCCAAGTTGATTTTAAGTTTTAGCACTTTAATTCTTATTATCAATCTCTGGATTCATGGCCCAAGTTGGTTTTAATTTTCAGCATCTATTTCTTGTCGTCGGCCTCTGGATTCAAGAACCAACTTCATTTTAATTTTTAGCACTTTAGTTCTTATTATCAACCTCTGGATTCAAGATCCAAGTTGATTTTAATTTTCAGCATTTAATTCTTGTCATCAACTTCTGGGTTCAAGATCCATGTTGATTTTAATTGTCAGCACTTTGATTCTTGTAATCAACCTCTAGATTCATGATCCAAGTTGATTTTAATTTTCAGCATTTAATTCTTGTTACCAACCTATGTGTTCAACATCAAAGTTGATTTTAATTTTCAGCATTTAATTCTTGTCATCAACCTCTAGAATCTAAATCTAAGTTGATTTTAATTTTTAGGACTTTAATTCTTATTATCAACCTCTAGATTCAAGATCTAAGTTGATTTTAATTTTTGGCATTTAATTCTTGTCATCAACCTCTGAGTTAAAGATCCACGTTGATTTTAATTTTCAGCACCTTAGTTCTTGTTATCAACCAAAGGATTCAAGATCCAAGTTGATTTTAATTTTCAGCGTTTAATTCTTGTTACCAACCTATGTGTTCAACATCAAAATTGATTTTAATTTTCAGCATTTAATTATTATCATCAACCTCTAGATTCAAGATCTAAGTTGATTTTAATTTTTAGGACATTAATTCTTATTATCAACCTCTAGATTCAAGATCTAAGTTGATTTTAATTTTTGACATTCAATTCTTGTCATCAACCTCTGGGTTCAAGATCCACGTTGATTTTAATTTTCAGCTCTTTAGTTCTTGTTATCAACCAAAGGATTCAAGATCCAAGTTGATTTTAATTTTTAGCCTTTAATTCTTGTTATCAACCTCTGGGTTCAAGATCCAAGTTAATTTTAATTTTCAGCATTTCATTCTTGTCATCAACCTCTAGGTTCAAGATCCAAGTTGATTTTAATTTTCAGTACTTTAATTCTTGTGATCAACTCTGGATTCGAGATCCAAGTTGATTTTAATTTTCAACATTTAATTCTTGTTATCAACCTCTGGATTCAAGATCTAAGTTGAATTTAATTTTTTGCATTTAATTCTTGTCATCAATCTCTAGGTTTATGATCCACTTTGATTTTATTTTTCAGCACTTTAATTCTTATTCTTAACTACTGGATTCAAGATCCAAGTTGATTTTAATTTTCAGCCTTCAATTCTTGTTATCAACCTCTGGATTCAAGATCCAAGTTAATTTTAATTTTCAGCACTTTAATTCTTGTTATCAACATCTGGATTCGAAATCCAAGTTGATTTTACTTTTAAGCTTTTAATTCTTGTTATCAACCTCTGGGCTTAAGATCCAAGTGGATTTTAATTTTCAGCATTTAAATCTTGTCATCAACCTCTGGATTAAAGATCCAAGTTAATTTTAATTTTTAGCACTTTAGTTCTTGTTATCAACATATGGATTTAAGATCCAAGTTGATTTTAATTTTCAGTATCTATTTATTGCCAATAACCTCTGGGTTCAAGATTTATGTTGATTTCAATTTTCAGTATTTAATTGTTGCCATCAACCTCTGGGTTGAAGATCCAAGTTAATTCTAATTTTCAGCACCTTAATTCTTCTTATCAACGTCTGGATTCAAGATCCATGTTGACTTTAATTTTCAGCCTTTAATTCTTGTCATCAACCTCTGGATTCAAGATTGAAGTTGATTCTAATTTTCAGCATCTATTTCTTGTTATCAACCTTTGAGTTCAAGATCCAAGTTGATTTTAATTTTCAGCCTTTAATTCTTGTGATCAACCTCTGGGTTCAAGACCCAAGTTGATTTAGTTTTCAGCCTTTAATTCTTGTATTCAACCTTTAATTCTTGTATTCAACCTCTGGATTTAAGATCTAAGTTGATTTTAATTTTTAGCACTTTAATTCTTATTATCAATCTCTGGATTCAAGGTTCAAGTTGATTTTACTTTTTAGAACTTAATTTCTTATTATCAACCTCTAGATTCAAGATCCAAGTTGATTTTAATTTTCAGCATTTAATTCTTGTCATCAACCTCTGGGTTCAGCATCCATGTTGATTTTAATTTTTAGCACTTTGATTCTTATTATCAACGTCTGGATTCAAGATCCAAGTTCATTTTAATTTTCATCCTTTAATTCTTGTCACTCATATTCTTAACAACTTAAGAATAGAATTTCTAACAAAATATCAATGGACCTTTTCTATTACACATAAATATAGTATGTAAACGGAAAAGTGGAAATGCCATTTATTAATAAAAACATGTACAAGATACATACTAAATGATATGCTCTAGGGCATACTACTAACAAACCCTTCATAGGGGAGAGAGATAATTTTTTTCCTAGAAATCTTCATAATAGTCTGAAGCTTACCTGACAAGTCCACTCCAAGAGATAAGAGAATGATAGAATCATGAGGAGATTGCTTTCTACCCAAAATAATGCTAAAATCCTCATATGTGGAGCAAAATTTGAAATTTTAGAACCTAAACACAAGTTTAGCAGGAACCTAGAATTGTGCAACAACTATCAGAAAAGAAATTTTGAGTTAGAAAGTAGCTAAGGGTATTCTTGCACACCCATATTTACTCTTATGCGAAAAACAATAACTTAAGATAAGAATATGCAAAGTACTTTAAGGTTTTAGCTCACTGAGTAACCAGGTGTCTTCATCACCAATGTTAACTTTCACATAAAAAGGTGCTTGCCAACTCAAAGAAGTCTTACAAGAAAAAAGAAAAGATTAGTCTTCTATGAACCTAAATTGGATATAGAGCAATACTTTGATTTAAAAGAAAAAGGCTTGTTAGGTTAACAACTCGTAAAGAGCAGCCTAGGCAAAAGATAGAGCTAAAAAGGAAGGCAAAAAAGAGAGAACTGAAAGAGGAAAAAGTAGGAAAATAGGAGAGAGTTGGTAGGAAAACCCATAGGGGCTAGCCAATTGAAGGAACGGAAGCGTGAAAAACACAAGATTATACCATTGAATTCAAAATTTTTCACCTAGGGTCACATGCACCATGCAAGATTTATTTTTATCTATTTGATTTCAATGATAAACAACATATTAAAACTCTTTTAATATGTTTTTGGATCTATATTTGCCATTTAAGATTTTAAAATTAATCAGATTAATTTTAGAACCCTAGATTAAATCAAGAACGATTACACTAACCTCTTGATGTGCTGCAGCGTGTCTGCGCCTTTGAGATTCGTCTTCAGGACACCAGATGTTGTCCCTCTAGCTTGTCCACACCAAGAACACCTATGGCAGCCCTTGAACAGCCTCTAAAGCTTTTTCTATTAATTAGAAATTCAAGTTCTGCCTTTTAAGAGATTAGAGATGTAAACAGGACACTAGAAACAATTTCTAGTGTTCTTAATTCAAGAGATTGATGGCTAATCTCTTTGAATTGATGAGAGATGAAGAGAAATAGCTGGAGAGGCTCAAAGTGGCGTGACAATTGAGAGGAGAGGCTGCTGGTTATGTTTTCTTTTCATAACCACACTTAAATAGCTAGGTTAACACATTAAACCCTAGCCACATGTCACCTTTTGATTAGCTCTAGGTTTAAGTGACCCAATCACATTGTGCCAAGTGTCAAACCTATATTTAATCTTGATTTTAATCATCTTACATGATTAAAAAAACATTTGGCAAGCTTATGTGTTATGCCATGTGTCACCATCTCATGGTGCCACGTGTCACACTGTGAAATGACCAAAATGCCCCTGTGTCTTAATTTTGAGTTCTTAACCCAAAATAATTATTTTCTTCTTCTAATTAATTTATATCAAATATAAATTAATTAATTAATCTCTATTAATTAATTTCTCATCAATTAAATTCATATTTAAACACTTTAAATATAATTTTAATTTATACTACACATCCAATAATCTAGATTTGGTTTTAAGTTATGCTAGGGACTTTGCAATTTTATTGCAAACCAAATCTATTTAATTAATCAATTAAACTCTTTAATTAATTAATTAAATCATATTTAAATAGGTGATAACTTGTGTATGTGTGTGACTTACTAGGCTCATCACTAATTGGCAATGAGACATGATATCAACTCTTAATATCATCAGAACTCTTTCTTACCATAAATGATTTCTCTAAATCATTTTATGAACCTCATAGACCATGGTTAACACCTAGCATAGCATGCCATGGCCACCCAATTAGTAATAAGATTTACCTTAAATGAACCTATAATCATATGTTACCATGCACTAGAATCTCTCATACAAAATCCCAACTCAAGTGAGTCATGGTTTATGTCAAACTCCATTTGCTATGAATATTATGTTCTCTTTTAATTCCAGTTCTTGATTAAAAGATTTTTCTCATCATAAACTCTTTTACGAATAAATCTATCTGTCTGGCCAGAACTTGAAACATCAAGAACAATTAAATGAACATAGGATTTTATCTCTATTTACTTAGAGGAGCAGATTCCTTCTTGATCAACACCTACCTCCATATATAACTAGCGAGCCAACACATGCCCATATACCCATACATAGTACAAGTATGAAAGCGTTATCAAACTCAAGCTACCTATATACAAGATAAGCTGTGCTATCTCAGTCTAAAGATTATATGCCTCGATATGATTTATGACAAAACATTGACAAGAGTAAACTCCATGTGCTTGTCATAAGTGTCACTGGTTCGGCCTACTTATCATTTATAAGTGCCTATCATGTTTGTTATATGGCATGAGACTCACCATTCCACCTTATTTATATCTCATATAAATAACTTGGGAACAAACATGAATACAATCTTTCTGGATAAGTCATGTCCTTATTATGAAGTATCCTCGATTGTGAACCTATTTATGATACTTTGTGCTAGAAATATTGTTACTCATATTCTTAACAACTTAACAATAATATTTCTAACAAAATATCAATGGACCTTTTCTATTACACATAAATATATTATGTAAACGGAAAAGTGGAAATGCCTTTTATTAATAAAAATATGTACAAGATACATACTAAATGATATGCTCTAGGGCATACTACTAACAATCTCCCACTAGCACTAGAGACATTCATTACAATACCTTAGACCCATCTTCTCAAGATGTCAGTCTAACTGAGCTTATGACAAAGGCTTAGTGAATGGATCAATTTGAATTTTTCAATTTGATGTTATTTTCTGCATGGCTATATCGCCTTGCCCAACTATATCTCACGATAATGTGGTAGTGCCTTTCTATGTGTTTGGATTTACGGTGAGACCTTGGTTCCTTAGCTCAGTATGATTTGCTCCATTGTTGTCACGGTGTAGTGGAACGCTAACTCAATGGAAGGAACTCTTGTAAGTTCTCACGAACTTCTTTATCCAAAGCGACTTCTTTTGCGACATCGATGCAAAGAATATACTCGACCTCGATGAGTGGAATCTGCGATCGTGCTCTGTTTGGAACTCTTCCAACCGATCGCACCTCCATTACAAATGAACACATATCCAGGTAGACTTTCTATCATTGATATCGATTGGAAAGAATCGGTATAACCATCCAATTGCAAGTCTCCACCTCCATAAATCAAGAATAAATCCTTAGTTCTTCTCAAGTACTTAAGGATATTCTTGTGACTATCGATGTTCCAAACTGGATTGGATTGATACACGCTAGTCAAACTAACGACATATGCGATATCGGCCTAGTACACAACATTGCATACATTAAACTTCCAATAGCCAAGCATATGGAATCTGGCCATCTTACCTCTTTCTTGGTGTCTTTGGAGACATCTCTTTAGAAAGGTGGATACCATGTCTCACTTGGTAACAATCCTCTCTTGGAATCAAGCATGTGAAACCTCTTTAACACCTTTTCCAAGTATAGACTTTGGGATAAACCAATTATTCTTTTAGCTCTATCTCTATAGATGCGAATCCCAAGAATATAGGTTGCCTCCCCTAAGTCTTTCATGGAGAATGTATTTGACAACCATACCTTTATAGTCGTCAACATACTGTATCATTACCCATCAACGATGTCATCCACATATAAGACAAGGAAAGTGATAGCTTTGTCACTAACCTTCTTATATACACATGGCTCATCCTCATTTTTGATAAAACCAAAAGATTTAATGGCTTCATCAAAATGGATGTTCCAACTCCTCGAAGCTTATTTCAATCCATAAATGGATCGCTTTAGCTTGCATACTTTGGAACCATCTTGGGATTCAAATCCCCTAGATTGTTCCATGAAAATGTTTTCTTCAAGGTATCCATTGAGAAAAGCTATTTTGACATCCATCTGCCAAATCTCATAATCATAGTATGCAACTATTGCTAATAAAATCCTAATTGATTTAAGCATGGCAACAGGGGAGAAAGTCTCCTCATAGTCTATTCCTTGCCTTTGGCGAAACCCTTTTGCTACTAGCCTTGCCTTATAGGTCTCTACCTTTCCATCGTAACCAATTTTCTTCTTGAAAACCCATTTGTTCCCTATAGGCACAATACCTTCAGGTGGGTCAACAAGATCCCAAACTTGATTCTTATACATGGCATCAATCTCGGATTTCATAGCATCAATCCATTTTGAAGAGTCTATATCTGATATAGCTTCTTCATAGGTAAGTGGATCATCTCCATGATCTACTTCTTCATGAGTAGACAGCTCTTGTTCTTCTTCATGAAGAAAACCATATCTCACTGGTGGGTGAGATACCCTGGTTGTTCTACGAGGAACAACTGTAGATGTTTCATCAACGGGTATAGGTTGACTAGATGGATCTATATCCATCTGATCTATTGATTGGTCAGAATTCTCCAATTCTAACTCTATTTGCCTTCCTTTTGCCTCCTTCTTGAACAAACTGTTATTCAAGAAATGTGGCATCTCTACTTATCACAACCTTTTGTGAAGTAGGCAAATAAAATAATATCCAAAACTTTCTTTTGGATATCCAACAAATCGACCTTTTACGATCTGGTCTCCAATTTATCGGTGTTGACTTTTGATATAAGTGGACAACCCCAAATCTTAACATGCTTAAGACTTGGTTTTCTTCCATGCCATATCTCATAAGGTGTGGAAGAAAGATTTTGATGGAATCCTATTCGAATATATAAAGTGATTCTAATGCAAATCCCCAAAAGGAGATTGGCATATCGGTATAGCTCATCATACTACGTACCATATCCAATAGGGTACGATTTCTCCTTCAGATACACCATTCGTGTGGCGTTCTGGAGGAGTCGGTGAGAAACAATGCCATGCTCTCTCAAGTATTCATCAAATTCAAGATTTCAAATATTCACCTCCACGATCTGATCGAAGAGCTTTAATATTTTTTCCTGTTTGATTTTCTACTTCAGATTTAAATTCTTTAAACTTTTCAAAAGATTCATGTTTGTATTTCATCAAATACAAATACCCAAACCTTGATTTATCATCAGTAAAGGTAATAAAATAATGAAAGCCCCCTCTAGCCATTTCTTTAAACGGACCACATACATCACTATGTATTAGTTCCAAAATATTTTCAGCTTTTAGCCCCTGTCCAACAAAGGATGATCTAGTCATTTTACCCTGAAGGCAAGATTCACAAGTTGGAGTAGGCTCAGAGCCCAATGAGGATAGAATCCCCATTTTCTCCAATTTTGCAATCCTATCTTCTGCAACATGACATAACCTTAATGCCAAATATATTTTGAACTTGAGTTGGTTTTCACCATGGCATTGTATTCTTTTAGATTGCTATACTCTGGCCAGTGGAAACACTTTTTACTGGCAATGGAAACACTTTCCTATTGGCAATGGAAACACTTTCCTGTGCCTTTATCAGCTTTAGTCTTCCTTTTCTGCTTAGCTATTTTCTTGGAAGGACCAGGAATCTGAGATTTCTTTTTCTTATTGCGCTTCTTCTTATTGGACTTTCCAGTAGAAGAAGATGCAATCAAAGCTACCTCTTTTCCTTTATTGCCTGGCATATTCTTTTGGGCAATAACCAGCATGTTGAGTAATTCAGCTAAGGTGCATTCCTATTTAGTCATATAGAAATTTGTCACAAAATTCCCAAAAGACTCAGGAAAGGACTGAAGGATCAAATCCGTTTGTAGTTAGAAATCCATGTAGAAGTCAAGATGTTCCAACTGCTCAATCAGCCGAATCATCTTGTGGACATGATCCCCAACATTCTGTCCCTCAGACATCCTCATACGGAATAACTGTTTAGATATCTCATACCTAGCATTCCTGCTGTGCTCACCATACAACTCTTGTAGGTGAAGGAGGATCTCACTAGCACTCTGCATGTTCTCATGTTGCTTCTGTAACTCATTACTCATGGAAGCAAGCATGTAACACTTAGCTCTCATATCATGCTCCTTCCACTTGTCCAAAGTATCATGTTCCTCTTGTGTGGCCTCTGGAGGTAAGGGACCAGGAACATTTGAATATAGAACATATCCTATATGTTCAAGGTTCAGGACAAGTTTCAAATTTCTTAGCCAATCGCATGATTAGGTCCTGTCAACCTGTTGTGATCAAGTATGCTTGCAAGGATATTGGATGGTGGTGGTTGTTTTGTGCTCATTATTATCAGAAAATTAATTGCAGAAAATAACCAGATTAATTAGTAAATGTATCATGTAATTAACTAAAATGATTATGGTCTTTTAATCAAATTGGTCCTCCCACTAACTTAGCGAATCCTACACTTCCAAAGTAGAAAACGGAAATCCTAGTTGGATGGATTTCTAGTGGGTGATTGAATTCTTATAATTCTATTGATCATCCTCAGGTACATCCATTATTGGAATTACAATAAACTATAAGTGAGCAACTCCTTGCCCATCACATCTCATGTGAGGTTCAATCCTTTACCTAGCCCCTAATGCTCAAAATCCTGTACATCCAATATTGACTTATCTTGCATTAGTTAAGTTGATCCCATTGAGCGATAATTATGCAAATAATTTTAATGTCCTCAGGTACATCCAATATTGGCCACCAAACCATTTACATATTTACAACATCTCATGCTTAACAATTATTCTTAAGAAAATCTCTTAAATTAATTGCATCTCATGCAACTATTTAAAATTTCTTAAAATAATTGCCCCAATGGAGGGCTTATGTTATAATTACTTTAATTATAGCATTTCCAACTTAATCATTTGTTTGGAAGATTTTATAGCCATCCTAATTACTATTAAGGTCTCACTTTGCACATTATCCATTTAGCATGCATATATCATATAATTGCATACATTCCCATACATCTCATGCATTCATGGATAAGCAGTAAATATGGTATGATCATGGACTTTCTAAGGGATTCAATTTTGAGCCACCAAGAATTGAATCAGGGCATTCCTAGGTGCATTTCATTCATTCATTTTACAAGAGTTGCTGAAGGAGTACATAATCAACACTTGATATTGAATTCCTCCCACTGGTCCCACCAATGCTCTTGACCTCCTTAAACTTCTTGCAATCCAATATTACATAGTAATCCTTGGCATACCAAGGCGAATTTACAAGAACTTAAATAAATGAAATTACAACCCAAAAATTATTACAAACTTAATAATACATGCCCAAAATAAATTAAAATAAATTAATTAATTTACAATCCCAAAGAAACATAAAAGAAATAAATCCAATCACATTGGTCTTTTATAGTCCATGATCATCCATCATGCATATCACTATTTAACAATTAAATAAAACATACATACTTAAATTAAATTGAATATCTCATATTCAACTTAAAAATCCAGATTTGAATATGATTCAAATAAATTTAAAAATTCAGATTTGAATCTCATTCAAACAAATTTAAAAATTCAGATTTGAATCACATTCAAACAACTTCAAAAATTCAGATTTGAATCACATTCAAACATTTTTTAAAAAATCAGATTTGAATCACATTCAAATATTTCTTAAAAAATCATATCTGAATTTTATTGAATCAATTTTAAAAAATCAGATTTAAATATGATTCAAACAACTTTAAAAATTCAGATTTGAATCACATTCAAACAACTTTTAAAATTCAGATTTGAATCACATTCAAACAATTTTTAAAATTCTGATTTGAATCATAATTTAATTGTGTGATTAAAACAACTAATTAAACACTTTAATTAGTCAAAGAATAGGCCTTAGATCATACAACAATTGCAGAATTAAAAGCCAAACCTTGAACCACCCATGGAACCATTGTTGCCGCCACCAATGGTGGCTTCACCATGTGTGCCGCCACACCTCTTGATCCAACCAGCAATGAATCAATCATCTCATGATCAAATCACACAATTAAATCATATAATCAACAATCTAAATGGCAAATATAGTGGCTCTGATACCAATTGAAGGAACGGAAGCGTGAAAAACACAAGATTATACCATTGAATTCAAAAATTTTCACCTAGGGTCACATGCACCATGCAAGATTTATTTTTATCTATTTGATTTCAATGATAAACAACATATTAAAACTCTTTTAATATGTTTTTGGATCTGTATTTGCCATTTAAGATTTTAAAATTAATCAGATTAATTTTAGAACCCTAGATTAAATCAAGAACGATTACACTAACCTCTTGATGTCTTTGAGCGTGTGCGCCTTTGAGATTCGTCTTGAGGACACGGATGTTGTCCCTCTAGCTTGTCCACACCAAGAACACCTATGGCAGCCCTTGAACAGCCTCTAAAGCTTTTTCTATTAATTAGAAATTCAAGTTCTGCCTTTTAAGAGATTAGAGATGTAAATAGGACACTAGAAACAATTTCTAGTGTTCTTAATTCAAGAGATTGATGGCTAATCTCTTTGAATTGATGAGAGATGAAGAGAAATAGCTAGAGAGGCTCAAAGTGGCGTGACAATTGAGAGGAGAGGCTGCTGGTTATGTTTTCTTTTCATAACCACACTTAAATAGCTAGGTTAACACATTAAACCCTAGCCACATGTCACCTTTTGATTAGCTCTAGGTTTAAGTGACCCAATCACATTGTGCCAAGTGTCAAACCTATATTTAATCTTGATTTTAATCATCTTACATGATTAAAAAAAACATTTGGCAAGCTTATGTGTTATGCCATGTGTCACCATCTCATGGTGCCACGTGTCCCGTGAAATGACCAAAATGCCCTATGTCTTAATTTTGAGTTCTTAACCCAAAATAATTATTTTCTTCTTCTAATTAATTTATATCAAATATAAATTAATTAATTAATCTCTATTAATTAATTTCTCATCAATTAAATTCATATTTAAACACTTTAAATATAATTTTAATTTATACTACACATCCAATAATCTAGATTTGGTTTCAAGTCATGCTAGGGACTTTGCAATTTTATTGCAAACCAAATCTATTTAATTAATCAATTAAACTCTTTAATTAATTAATTAAATCATATTTAAATAGGTGATAACTTGTGTATGTGTGTGACTTACTAGGCTCATCACTAATTGGCAATGAGACATGATATCAACTCTTAATATCATCAGAACTCTTTCTTACCATAAATGATTTCTCTAAATCATTTTATGAACCTCATAGACCATGGTTAACACCTAGCATAGCATGCCATGGCCACCCAATTAGTAATAAGATTTACCTTAAATGAACCTATAATCATATGTTACCATGCACTAGAATCTCTCTCATAAAATCCCAACTCAAGCCGGAGTCATGGTTTATGTCAAACTCCATTTGCTATGAATATTATGTTCTCTTTTAATTCCAGTTCTTGATTAAAAGATTTTTCTCATCGAAACTCTTTTACGAATAAATCTATCTGTCTGGCCAGAACTTGAAACATCAAGAACAATTAAATGAACATAGGATTTTATCTCTATTTACTTAGAGAACAGATTCCTTCTTGATCAACACCTACCTCCATATATAACTAGCAGAGCCAACACATGCCCATATACCCATACATAGTACAAGTATGAAAGCGATCAAACTCAAACTACCTATATACAAGATAACTGCTATCTCAGGTCTAAAGATTATATGCACTGATATGATTTATGACAAAACATTGACAAGAGTAAACTCCATGTGCTTGTCATAAGTGTCACTGGTTCGGCCTACTTATCATTTATAAGTGCCTATCATGTTTGTTATATGGCATGAGACTCACCATTCCATCTTATTTATATCTCATATAAATAACTTGGGAACAAACATGAATACAATCTTTCTGGATAAGTCATGTCCTTATTATGAAGTATCCTCGATTGTGAACCTATTTATGATACTTTGTGCTAGAAATATTGTCACTCATATTCTTAACAACTTAACAATAATATTTCTAACAAAATATCAATGGACCTTTTCTATTACACATAAATATATTATGTAAACGGAAAAGTGGAAATGCCTTTTATTAATAAAAATATGTACAAGATACATACTAAATGATATGCTCTAGGGCATACTACTAACACCAATAGGTTGTGAATGCCTAGTTTCCTATTGGAGATTAGGTTAATGGTCTAACTTAATATTGACAAAGAGTAAAAGATGCGGCCAAATTAATTATAATTCACAAAGTCATATTAATATAAGACAAATTATTGAATGCTTTGCATGTGATTGGAAAAGAAAATGAAAGTGAAGAAGCTAAAATGGATGGTGAAAAAAAAAATAAAGAAAGAAATAAAGAGAAAAGAGAGAGAGAGAAAATAAAAAAAAGAACAGCTAGCTAAGTCAGAAAAGGGAAAGGCTAGATTAGGCAAAAGGGAATGACATTGGAAAATAAATTTTCGAGTCAAGATATTTGACTGGGGTGCAATGATGTCAATCATTATGTATGGAATTGAGTCATGGAGGACAATGATGTTAGTCATAATGCATACAGTTGAGTCATGAAGGGCCATGATGTTAGGCATAGTGCTTGGATTTGAGTTGTGGGGTGCAATGGAATTGACTATCATTAGGCTGGGGCCAAGATAATAGTTGAGAACCTAAAAATAACAACAAGAAAAGAGCAGCCATGTCAAAAAATGGACTGTGTACCAATATCTAAAAAGAGAAGTCAAGTTGCCAAATGAGGATATGTAATATTCGAAGGAATAGCATACGAGCATTTGAGCAATCATGACACACCATGCATCATGTTAGGAATAAAATTGAATTTTCATCTCTGAGTGCAGCCAAATTACAAAATAATCGTTGAACCAAATTGGAAATTTATAATTTTATTCTTTTTCATCCCCAATGAGTCGCTATTAACAAAATGATAAAAAAAAAATTAAAATTCATATCCCCAGGGGAGTCCTTTTTACAAAATGGTCCCTAAAAAGAAAGGGTTTTTTTTAAAAAAAATCCTTAGAGGAGTCTTGTTTCTACAAAAAAAAGGAAAAAAAATGCCCAATGCTTTTTAGTATATGCATCACCTCTCTAGTGGAGACCTTCTAAAAGCATGAGAAAGCACATATATTGCATCTGCATTACAATTTCATGAAAACGTCTAGAATTGCATATCAGAGAGAAAATGAAGAAAAATGAGAGAATGACAAAACTACCTAAATAGGTAGTAAGATAAGAAAATACTTAAGCAAGCATGTGAGATGCATTCATTTAATCAAGAAAAATGCCTAAGCAAGTATAGGAGGCTAAGTTGCTCAAGCAAGCAAACTACCTAAGCAAGTAGTGAAGATGTTTAAACAAAATGAGTGGATTAAGAAAGAAAGAGAAAAATAATAATAAAAAAAGAGATAAAAGAAAAGAAAAATTCTCCAGTGAAGAACCAAAAGAAAAAGAGGAAAAAAAATAAATGTAAAAAAAAAAAAGAGAAATGAGAGAATGAGAAAAATAATTAAGCAGGTAATGCAATAAGATTGCCAAAGCAGGTATAAGAATTGGAATTGCTAAAGCAAGTAACATGTCTGAGCAAACATGAGAGATAGGATCAATTGAGTGAGCAATATGTCTGAGCATACATGAGAGATAGGATCACTCAAGCGAGTAAATATTATATAAGATTGCATTTCTCAAGCTACATTAGGTTTGACTCTCCCTGAAAAGGAGATACGTAGAAAGTCTAAGTATGCTTAGATTCGAATCCTAAAAATCTCATGTCAAATCAGTTTGCATTTCTTGAACTATGTGGGGTCCGATTCTCCTATAAAAGGAGATACTTAGGTAGTTTAAGTATTCTTAGATGTGAAGCTTGAAAAGTCTTTGAAATCAAGTTTTTTTTTTTTTTCAAATTGCATGTCTTCTCGAACTACAAGAGCATTTGATTTTCCCTCAAAAGGAAAAACTTAAGAAACCTAGAGGTTCTAGTTGCCAATTTTAAAATACAAAAAAAAGGCAACCACTATCTCCCTTGGCCAAATATCAAAGTGAAAATAAGAAGGAATCTACTCTCTTGAACAAAATAAGAAGAAATCTATGGCAAAATAAAGTATTTTCCTAAATTAACCTAGGTCAAATCTTTCTATATAATGACATGCTTATAAATACAACTCCAGCTCTCATGAAGAGGTACTAATTCTAATGCATACAATACCTACTAACAATTAACCTAGCAACCACCATACGCGCCGCTTTCCTTCCCAACCTCTCTCCCATATGCCAACTCTATTCCTTTCTTTCTTTCTTCTTCTTCTTCTTCTTCTTCTTCCACTTTTCTTTAGATTTTAGTAATTTCCAAAGATAAGATATGATGTAAAATGTAATGTGATCATTTAGAACATCAATATAACATCTTTTTCATGCATATGTATGTATTCTTGAGAATTCCTTCATGCTAATGAAGAAATTATTTTGAGGGTTAGCCATAAACTCAGTTTAAGTTCTTTAGAACAAATTGCTATTGCCTTGCTTATAAGTCATAGCTAGGCAATTTTTCTAGTAATAAAATTACCTTTTTTAAGATTCTTCAAAAAAATATATTTTTTTAAGATTCTTCATGAAAAATCATATAACATTCAAACATAACTCATCTTGATCTTATTTGTAGATTTTAAGACATGATGTATTAAAGTTTGGTATTTGATTTTGTGTAATTTTGCACGACCCCAAATTTTAAAAGGGCATAACTCTGTGCTGAATTTACCTCTTTGAGTGATTATTGAGCCTAAATTAGAGTTCACAATGTCCTTAAAAACTTTCATATTTTGAGTTGCTTTTAATTCCTTACATATTGACATGTGAAGTTGTTTTAAAATATTATGATAGAATTTGAGTACATGTAAACAACATTGACTTTGAAATTCGAATTTAATTCTTTTATTATTATTTATTATTATTTCTTTTTTCTAAGTTCTTTATTGATGTCTTAGGATCATTACAACAAAATTTCATCCATTTTCATGTATGCTTAATACTTTTTTATGTATTTTTATTTGTTATTACCATAGAAACAAAAAATGTAAAGTTGTAGTTTTAATTTTGTCAATTCAATTAATTTTGTTGTTTGATCCACACTAACCCGATTTTGTTTCTTGTATTAGTGTAAGGTGGCTATGGTTGATTCACAACCCTAGCTGAATTGTAGGACCTTAAGACTTTGTTGCAACCTTCTTTTTTTTTTTTTTTTAGATTTTTGGTCTATTACCTTAATTGCATCTTTTAATTTTAGTAAGTTTTGTTTTGGAAAGTTTGTAAATATGGCAAGTAGTTTAATATGGTAAGTAAACTAAAATGGCAAGTGAACCAATAAAGCGAGTACCCAAACATCCAAGGTGAGATCTCTCAAAACAAGGTAAGTAATCACCTAAACAAGGCAAGTGGATCCAAGACCAATAAGACAACCCTAGGAGTGTCAAAGGTGGGCCAAAGAATAAAGGATACATAAGGGCCTCTTACATGGGGTATTGGGCCTAATGGGCCTTGTAATAGATTTTAGATCTTTAAATTTTTTACTTTTGGGACAGGTAATTCTTTTTTCCTCCCTTCCTTTTTTAGTTGTAGGCTAATGTAATATTTTCTCCTTCCTTTTTTTTTTTAGATTTTTATTTTAATATAGCTTAACTTTATGCATATAAATTAACTTAGTAACTTAGGATAAATTGGTAACCTAAAAGAAGTGATCATATTAGAGACAAAACATGCATGCTTAAGGGTTATTCTATCCTTAATTGTCTTCTAATATGTGCAAATCAAAACCAAGGCATGAAAAAATTAAAAAAACACGTTAAATAAGGCTGGTAAACGTGGTAACAAACTTAACATAGAAAGCAAGCATGACATAGGGCTACTCATATGCGAATGAAATGGGTATTAAACATTTAAATTAGCCATATGTGCAGTTTTAACTTAGACTTGGATTATATGTTTAAGAACTTTAATAAGAAAATAATAAGATAAGTTATAAGAAACACAAGTAAGGGCTGGCTCTTTTTCTGAGATAACTCGAGGTGAAGAGGTGCCTAACACCTTCCCTCTTCCATACTCACTATCCCGAACCTAGGCCATTGGGCTCGTGGTAAGAGAAGGGTAGTGGACATTTCCAAAGGGTAGAGCTATCATTTGCGTCCTTTCTAAAGTATTTATCTTGCTTATCATCTGAATGGTGACTATAGTCAATCCTCTGCCTCTCAAGGTGCTTATATCTAAGCTCCATGGTAGTGTCATGAGAAAATGGAGCTAAATCAGCATATAGAAGATCTTCGCCACTACACATGTCAAAATTTCTAGATAATAGCTGGTTTATATCATGTAGCATTCACAAATCATTACATGCAAGCAAAATATCATTTACATAGAGTATAAGAAAAATAGATTTTGAAGTATATGCATCTATTAACTTTGCATTCCACAAACCCAAGAGAGGAGTTACACTATCAAATTTCGAGTGCCATTATCATGAGGCTTGCCTCAAACCATAAATAGGCTATTAAGTCTACATACAAGATGGCTTTGACCATTTTCAATAAAACCTTTAGGTTGAACCATGTAGATTTCTTCATTTAATTTCTATTTAGGAAAGCAGTTTTAACATCCATTTACTATAGCTCTAAATCATAATGAGCTACAAGTGCCATAATTACTCTAAATGTATCCTTAGAAGACACAGGAGAAAAGGTTTCATTATAATCAAAGCCTCCCCTTTGAGTAAATCCTTTGGCACTAATCTAGCTTTAAACCTTTATATATTTCCATTGGAGTCCTTTTTAGTTTTTATAGACCCATTTAAAGCCAATTGGTATATAATCTGTAAGTAATTCAATAAGCTCTAACACACCATTGTAGTCCATAGACTGTATTTCATCTCTCATTGTATCCACTATAAATCCAATTGAGGACTAAAGATAGCTTTTTTAAAAGTTAAAGATAGCTTTTTTAAAAGTTATCGAATCAATAATGTGACTAATGTCATAATCACATTCACCAAAATAAACAATGTAATTAGAGGAAATAGCAGATCACCTCACCCTAGTTAATCTTTTAAATGAAATATTTACATCTATTGTCACACCCTACTCCTCGTAAGATGTAACATGCTCCCGTAGTACACCTAATGAATTACCGTACTTTGCCTACCGGTAACCCATTAAATATACTACAAGGGATTTTAAAACAATTTTCTTACTTTTTATATGTGGTGAGCAGTTCTAAATAGATATTAAAATCATTTATTCGAAGTTAGAAACTAGTTAAAATTTTTAGCCCATTTTATTTTTCAACAAATTTTATAAAAATTTCAACAGAGTGCCGTTTGTATTTTGAGAAAACAGTTCTTCAATTTCCTGTAAAAAAAACTTCCAATAATTTTCCTCAACAACTTCTTCAAATTCACAACTACTTCAATCAATTTCAACACATTTATCAACTCCCAAAATTCAAATCCACTATCCAATAATCATCAAAATACTAGCAATCCATTTCATTCAAATTAAATAAAATAGTTCCATTCATAGTTCATTAAAGATAAAACAATTTATATACATCATTACAAAATTTACATTAAGAGAAATTCAAACTAAAATTTATTACAACTTTATACAAATTTTATACAAGCTGCTCAAGACCGATTTTACATGTCCATACAATTAAGTGCAATACATACATCAAAATGAATATTTACAGTCAGGGTATAAATTATACCCGATAACTTCAAGCAGGTAGCTCCCTGTCCTCGACTCAATCACGCTTCCTCTAGTCTCTATATCTGCAACAGCATACAAAGCTATCGCTGAGTGGTGAACTCAGTGGTGCACAAAATAATAATTTAAAACTTAATACAAATTATTCTTAACAATTCATAATGAATAAACATTTAAAATTTCTAAATTCTTCAAAATCCATGATATGCAAAAATCATTATTTTCATTCATGCAAATTATTCATTTGAATAACATTTTGATCAATTAATAACTATTTATTTACATTTCTTTTAAA
The DNA here is from genome assembly GCF_030052815.1 of Hevea brasiliensis. Classification (NCBI taxonomy): domain Eukaryota; kingdom Viridiplantae; phylum Streptophyta; class Magnoliopsida; order Malpighiales; family Euphorbiaceae; genus Hevea; species Hevea brasiliensis. Next base: position 46,929,794 of record NC_079505.1, read on the forward strand.
TTCTGAAACAATACAAAAATATTTTGAATCACTAACAAATTATTTATTTCAATCACAATTTATCAAATTATGCATAATTTAAAGGGCATTGCCAACAATTCACACAGTTGTTCTCATGACCCAAAATTCAAATAGATGCCGTGTTGTACACCACGACATTTCACATTCTCCCAATAACCGAGGCAAAAAGGGAGAAACAAAGACTAGCTAGTATATATGAGTACTCATTCAAATTCTTCCCCAACTGGCAAGCCAGAGAGAAAGTAACTCGCCCCATCTAGTGGAGGAGATATCTCACTAGACAAGCTAATGAGAATTCACAACAAATTTTGCCATGTCAACTGTGGTTTCAAATCATATTCAAAACAATTTCTATTTACAAAGTGTTTACAAATCATCAACATATTTAATCATCATAAATTCATGCTCAAGGTTGGCAACACATCAAACTTAAAATTTACAATCCTCAAAACCATGCAATAAATCCTTAAATGCATAAGAAAATTTATATTCAAATTATACAATTTCATTCAATAAGTTAAAATTCTCAACACAACAAAAATCATAAATCATACAATAAATTTATTTCAAATTAATTTGGAATTGAAAAATAACAAAAGAGTTAGTTGTGCACAAACCTTATACGAGTCGCCTCTTGGCCTTGACTCGATGTCTTGGGTTCCTTCTCGGTATTCTTTTCCACTGAAACACACAGTTTCATAGTGTTTCAGTATCATAACTCATTGTAAATCCAAAAATAAATTTACATTCACTCATACCTAACTCTAATGTACTAAACTTGACGTTCTTTAAATTTTGTGTTTTGGGGTTACTATTCACTATACTATTCAAGTCAATTTGTTGACTTTCTAAGCTTAATAGGTATGGGAACTCCAACTTCACCCACATACCACATTTTGGTCACTAAATTTGTTGGTTTTGGTTGTTTACTCAAATTCTAAGTCTTTTAGGCAATTTTGCAAATTTTCAATTTTGGTGTCTAAAGTTACACTGTTCCATTGGTCATATTACTGTTGGAATTTGGCAAACCTTTCTTCATAGAAAATGTTTCCTATTGTCTTAAGTTTATTATCCTTTTTGAATCACTCCAATTGGAGTTTTGTAGCTCAAGTTATAGCCATTTGAACCATGGCTGCGGAATTGGACTTAACCCAGATTTGTAGGCAAATTTTGGTTCTGGCAGTTTTACGTCACCAATTTGGGGTGGCCAAATGACTTGGTTAATGGCATAATTTGGGTTTGTGTTCTTCACAAAAGTTTTAGGTCTATATCTCATCTGTCCACTGGTAAAATTTCAGGTCATTTAGACCTGCCTAGCTCAAGTTATGGCCAAATGAACAAACACTGTTCATTTGGTCAGTTTGTACAGTATGCATCGAGATTTTCCAAGTTTGGTCAATTTGTTCACTAGGTTTTGGTAACTTTTTGGGCATTCTTCCTAAATGAAAATTGTGTCATTTAGTGTCTATTTTCATTCCCAATTGGTCTCATACCAATTGGACTTGTAAATTTTTATTTTTGATCACTCAAAGGGAACCTGGCAGCATGACCACATTGAATCCGAATTTGGTTTTGGTTCAAACACTTCTAACACACTTCATTTGGTCACCATTGACCATTTCCCACTTCAAACTAGGTCAAACATATCATTTACCCATTTCTCACATTTTTGATCTCTAAACCCTAAGTGTCCAAACCCTAGCTTACCAATTCTTTGCATTTGATTGATTCAATGCCTATATACTTGTTTCTTCATCTCAAATAAGTTCACATACACTTTTAAATCTATCAAACTCATGCATACACACATCAAAACCCTAGTTGACCGAAATTTAGGTTTGGTCCTCCAACAATTAATTTCATCTCATTTCTTTAGTTTCTAAGTTCATTCAATCATAAACACATGTATTAAACTCAAAATTCCAAAGTAAATAACTTACCTCAACTTTGATATTTAATCTTCAATTTCTCTTCTCTTTTCTTCTTTCTTTCTTGCTAAATCTCTTTCTCAAGTGACTAAAACAAGTTTTTATGGAATAATTATGGAAGAAATTAGGGTTTAGTAGGGATTTAAAAGCTTGAACTCAAGCTTTAATGGAGTTTGAACATTGGAGAGGGAGTGAGGGCGGCACAATGAGGAAGATGACTTTTATGTTTTTGTTTTTTTTTTTTCTTTTCTTTTATGAATTTTTAACTTATGGAAGACCAAAATATCTAAATAATCAAATTTATTAATTATAGGATTTATGGCATCATGCATGATGTCATGCATGATGTCACCTATCTTCACTTTTTCATTTTCTCTTCTTTTTTTTTTATTTTTCTATTAGTTCTTTAATTTAATTCTCAATTCTGAAATTTTCTTTTCTCTGATTTTATTTGACAGTTAGGTCAGAAGTCAGCTCTCGGGGTCAATTGACCAAATTGCCCCTCACCGGTTTAACCCGATTTGCAAATAATTCAATATTTCTTCCAGCTCCTTGACCTAATTATTTGACTGGCTTAACAGTTCTTTTTCATGATTTTCTCTTTTCCACTGTGTTCATTATGGTCCTAAGGACCGCGGCGTCACATTTTATGGTTCGAAATTTGAGTTTAAATCGACTTCGCAGTTGTTCCCGATAAGGTCACCCATCGCTGTGACTCTCGGCTCATTTAACTTCTTATGTTCTATTTTTCTTATTTATACTTAACTAATTGACAATTACTAATTATTTGTGTTTATGGCTTATCTAGTTGTCTTAAGTGTGGTTCTAATCCCCTTAATTGTTCGGACCGACACCGGTCACCGAAATAGTGAAATATACCAGGCTATGCAAATAGGGGTGTTACATCTATATTCCATGTTTTTGGAGTTTTTTGTATAGGTGTATGCTCCTCCACCACTAGATTAATCACAAGTGCAATATCAATAATATCTTACTGCATAGTTGTGAAGACGAGACTTGCATAACAGAAATTTGAAAATTTTTAATGCAGCCTAAGTTACATGCATCTCATGCCATTACCATTTACATGCAAGATATCATAGAAAACACAAGTTAAATCTCATGCAACCAACATAAGTCTTCAATCTCATTTCGCATTTTAGGAAACAAAATGAAAACACCTAAACTAAGTTTAGGAGGTTTACTAAAAGGGGCATTGAATTACTATTTAACCTTCTTTTTTGGGAAGCTAGGTTGCTAAATGTCAACCATCTCATCCATCCATAGGAATCAATGATCAACACTCATTCAACCACTTGATCTGATACCCCTTTAAAAGCCCTCCCTTTTATGTTGACTAAGACAGGTAAAAGGGTTATGGGACTTTGGTTTTTACCTTGGGTAATTAAAGAAATAATTTCTTGAATCTTTAATTCAAGAGTAGCAACTTTGATGTCTAGTGAATTAGTTAAGAAAGAAAAGCTCAAAGATGCTTTAATGGAGGTGAGAAAAAGATGAAAAAGATGAAGAATAAACCACTAAAGTTTTTATCCAAAGTTTTCTTCTTCAGATATGGCTTACATATATTTATACTTTAGGGATATGGGAATCCCTACATTGGGGAGAAATCCTCAACATTTATGGATTTCAAATCCCTAAAGTGAGCAAGTGGTGGAGAATATTATTCACTTTTTAGAGATAAAGGTGACACTTATCATACAAGTTCATTCTTTGTCTCCCACTAATGTCATCTCAAGTCATCTCATGTCAAGACATGTCAAGAGATATTAAAACCCACTAAGCATCTTTTTCTCTCATGACATGTCCTATGTAACTTTTGTCTTGGTTTGGCATTCCTCGTGATGATGTTGCACGCCCTATGCAATACTTACACTAGGTAGTAGCATGCCCCATGCTGTATCTCATGTAATTTTTTGCTTGCATAGTGTTTGTTCCTTTTTACCCAATTCTTTCAATCTAGTTTCAAGTCATGCTAGGGACTTTTGCAATTTTATTGAAATACTAAATTCATTAATTTAAATAATTAATAAACCATTTAATTAATTAATTAAATTATTCAAGTCTTGATCACTTAGTTCTTATTTGTGTGTGACTTCTTAAATTCATAACTAATTAGTAATGAGAATGCTATTAACTCCTTAATATCATTAGAACTCTTTCCATACCTAGAGTGTAATTCCCAATTCACTCTTGGTTCTCATAAATCATGATTAACACCTAGCATAGTATATCATGACTACCTAATTAGTGATGAATTAATTTATCCCTTAATTAGAACCTTGATCATGAGGAGCAGAAGCATGAAAAACACAAGTTTAGATCATTGAAATTCAAAAGTTTTCATCTAGGGTCATATGCATCATGTAAGATTTATTTTTATCTATTTGATTTCAATGATAAACAACATATTAAAACTCTTTTAATATATTTTTGGATCTACATTTGCCATTTAAGATTTTAGAATTAATCATATTAATTATTAAAACCCTAGATTAGATCAAGAACAAGTGCACTAATCTTTTGATGCATTGCAGTGTGTTTGGCACCTTTGGAATGCGTCTTTAGGACACCAGATGTTGTCCCTCTAGCTTGTCCACACCAAGATCACCTACGGCAACCCTTGAATAGCTTCTAATGCTTTTTTGATGAATTAGAAAATCAATTTTTGCCTTTTGAGAGATTACAGATGTAAACAGGACATTAGAAACAATTTCTAGTATTTTTTATTCAAGAGATTGTTTGCTAATCTCTTTGAATTGATGAGAGATGAAGAATAAGAGAAGGGATGGCAGCCAAGGGTGGTGGCACAAAGAGAATGAGCAGCTTCTTATTTTTGTTCTTTCATCCTTACACTTATATAGCTAGGTCATCACTTAAAACCCTTGCCACATGTCACCTTTTGATTAGCTCTAGGCTTAATTGACCCAATCACATTGTGCCAAGTATCAAACCTATATTTAATCTTGACTTTGATCATCTTAAATGATTGAAAGACATATGGCAAGCTTATGTGTAGTGCCATTTGTTACCATCTCATGGTGCCACATGTCACCCTGTGTAATGACCAAAATACCCTTGTGTCTTAATTTTGAGTTCTCAACCCAAAATAATTATTTCTCTTCTTCTAATCAATTTATATCAAATATAAATTAATTAATTAATATTAATTAATTAATTTCTCATTAATTAAATTCATATTTAAACACTTTAAATATAGATTTAACTTATACTATACATCCAATAACCTAGATTTGGTTTCAAGTTATGCTAGGGACTTTGCAATCTAATTCCAAACCAAACCTATTTAATTAATCAATTAAACTCTTTAATTAATTAATTAAATCATATTTAATTTGGTGATTACTTGTGTATGTGTGTGACTTACTAGGCTCATCACTAATTGGCAATGAGACATGATATCAACTCTTAATATCATTAGAACTCTTTCTTACCGTAAATGATTTCTCTAAATCATTTTATGCACCTCATAAACCATGGTTAACACCTAGCATAGCATGCCATGGCCACCCAATTAGTAATAAGGTTTACCTTAAATGAACCTATAATCATATGTTACCATGCACTAGAATCTCTCTGTTACAAAATCCCAATTCGAGCTGGAGTCATGGTTTATATCAAACCCCATTTGCTATGAATATTATATTCTCTTTTAATGTAACACCCCTATGTTCGGTAGTGCGTTCTACTGTTTCAGTGACCAGTGTTGTCCTGACAGCTAGGATGCCTAGAACTTCACTTCGATATGAGTGAGGAGACATAAAATAATGAAATACAAGAAAAGAAAATACAAGAAAAACGAAGAAAAAATAATAGCAAAGAAATGTAACTAAGTTAAGCGAGCCGAGAACCCTAGCGATGGGTGACCGTACCGGGAAGTCACGGCGTGGACCGTTGACTAGCCCTAGACTGCGGGGAATCCTGGAAAATATTTTGAAGACTCAAATAGACATCTATTGAAGCATAAATACCATTAGGAATATCAAAGAAAAATTAATTAATTAGTATAAAAAAAAAGTGAGAAATTGAAAAACGGACAAAACCTGATTTACCCAAAAATAGGGAATGCAACCCAAACAGGGGCATTGTGGTCATTTGACATCCTGAGTGGCCTTTTGATCTGAGTGTACATTAAAAATAAATGATATTAAACTATGAAAATACCATGAAAATTAAAATGGTGGTCCATAGTTTAAGTAGTGAAAGAAAAGGGGTTTAATGTTGAATAATTGAAAGTTTAACTAAAGCAATAATATTCTTACATTAGTGGACCACTAAACACTTGGAAAATCAATAAAAATTCTGTCACTCTCCACTAACTTCTGCAAACCTTCTTCTTCCTCAAATTCTCCCCATGGCCAAACCAAAAAGCTCCCAAACTCTCCCATGGCCGTCCAAGCTCCAACCTCCATCCATCCATGATCCAAGCTCCCAATGGTTAAGGTTTCTTCATTAAACTTGACCACCACACCATGGGCAGTAGATAGGCAGCAAGAAGACCAAGTTTTGGAGAGGTTTTGAAGAGTTTCCAAAGTGGTAAGTTTGTATTTTTGGTTATTGCTTCATTAAAGTTTGTGAGGAGGTTATGGATACTTGAATTGTGGAAAGAATTTTGGAGTTTGACGTTCTAAGGGAGATGTTTATTTTTGGCAGCCATGGAAACTACTTAAGGGCAGTTTATTCTTGCTTGTAAATGGTAGATTAAAGGGTTGATTAAGTGTTTATATATGTAGGAATAAATTGGGTAATGTATACTAAGTATATTGTGAATGTATACTTGAGCTTGGACATTAATGGAGAGAGGTGTATGAATCGGTAGCTTGAATGGTGAATAATAAAAATGTTATTTCATGTTTGATTTATGGAATATTAATGTTGAATTGTGGTACTTGTTATGGCAGCTTGTGTATATGTATGATGGTGTGAGGTTGGACATGTAAATGAGCTAGGTTAGGTGATTGAATTGTTGTATTTTGAGCTTGAAAAATTCTGTACTATATGGTGCATATTGAGTGTGATTATAAGCTGCCAAAATGACCAACAATATGTTGTGAAATGTGTTTAGGTTATGGTACAAACCAGAATTGGCATGAATGTATAGTTTGGTAAGTGTTAAAAGTGTCCTTTGATGAGTAATGAATAAAATGCAATAGGGCAGTTTATGTTATGGGCCTAGAAGCTTAAGTGTGTGGCTCCAATTGGTATGAGACCAATTAGAGGTGAAACTAGGCACAAAAAGTGCCAACTTTCATGAAGGAAGCTTACCAAAATTCTGCTTGTAAGATAACTTGAAAAATGACCAAATCCGGATTAGTGCAATTAAGGCCTGAAAATTGACCATTTGGGCAGCAGTGAGTTTTTTGGCCATAACTCACTCAAAACAAGTCCAATTGACCTGAAATGGCCATGAATAGTTAAGACCTATATCTACAAGTCTTATGAAGACACCAAAGCCCAGAAATGACCATAGGCAAGTCAAAAAGCTTGCACAAGTTCGGGTCCAAAAACTAGCCGAACCTAAAATGACCTAAAGTGACAAATTTTGATGCATTTTGACCGGCAATAGTAAAATGACCATAACTTGGTCTAGTAAACTCAGAATGACCTGAAATTTTGCCCTGTGTGCAATAAGACATAGATCTACAAGTTTGTAGTTTTGACCGAAACCTGAAAACTGAGGGAACTAGGTCGTCCGGCTAGGTCAATCTAGTATCCCAGAATCTAGCAAATTGCAATAAAATGCAAAATACGTGAAAATGAATTTGGTAACATGTACCAACCCTAAAAGACTATTAAATGTGATATATTAGTAATATTAAAACCTAATTTACCTAGAACGCATCGAGGGTCGACATATTAGGTTGGCTAAGCAAATAATAAAATTCAGTGAATTAATTATCAAGCATTATCATTAGAAACAGTTTAAATAAGTACTGAAACACTTCAAATTGTGTTTCTCAGTTAGCAAAGACCTAGGGAAATGGAAGGAAATACTGAGTTAAGGCCAGGAGACAGTTATCAGAGGTTTGTGCACAATAGTTATTTCTTTTGAATTTTTCAATTGAAATAAATTATGATTATTTATATGTTATTGTTTTAAATTGTGTTTGTGCGCAATAATTTTGATTTCTTATTTTCTACTTAAAATTTTATTTGAACATTATAGTTTTAAATTGTGTCTGTGCACAATACTTTTTATATTCACTGCTTTTATTAGCAAATTTTTTTGGAAAAATGAGTTATGAATAATTTTTTATTTTTTTGGCTTTGAGAATCTTATTTGGAAATTAGTGTGTTGCTTACTTTGCAAATGGAAATTTTGAGATAAAATATGATTTGTGGTTTGTATGAAATATTTAAATATTGTGATTTGGAATTGTTTTGATTCACACTTGGCATGACACTGTTACTATGTTCCTCCTCCATTTATGGGTGAGTGAGATTATATTCCTCCCTCTTTGACTTATCAGTCTGGGGTGAGTGTGATTATTTTCCTCCCTCTCTGGTTTACTGGTTGAGGTTGCAGATCGGATGAGTACTCATTAGCTAGCTAGCCACCTCCCTCATTGAAATTAGTGGGGTTGTAGATTGCTTTGTCGTGGTGTACAATACGGCATTGATCAGAAATTTTGTGTCATGGCTTAAGTTGTGTATGAATTGGAAACACTGTGTTTATTAAATAATTTGACTCAAAATTTTTCTATGATGAGCTTTGATAATTTGTGAAATGTAATTCTGCAGCATTTAAATAGTCTTATTGATTTGCAAAACTGTATTATTCAGTTATTTGATCAAATGGTATTATTGATTGGCAAAATTGTATTCTTCAGTTATTTGATCAAATGATGTTATTGATTGGCAAAAATCAAATGGTGTTATTGGCTGGCAAAACTGTATTATTCAGTTATTTGATCAAATTGTGTTATTCATTGTCAAAACTGTATTATTCAGTTGTTTGATCAAATGGTGTTATATGAATTTGTAAATTGTAAAATGGAATTGTGAATTATTTGATTTGTAAATTGTCAATAAAATATTTATATATCGCATTTCAAATTATTATTGTGCACCACTGAGTAAATTTTACTCAGCGATAGCTTTTATTGCCGCAGTAGACAACCGATGTGGCAGACTAGGCTGCTAGTACTACACTGAGAGATCATCGGGTATATTTAGTATACCGTAGTTTGCATTTTATATTATAATGTATGGTCACTGTATGTATATAATGTTCTTGGTTTTGAGCAGTTGTAAATTGAAAATTGTACCTTGAAGTTGTAAAATAAATTGTGAGTTATTTTGGCTTGTAAAATTTGTACTATATTTCTTTTATCTCAGCTTTGAAAATATCAAAAATTCTCGTGGATTTAAGTTGAGAAACATATTGAGCTGATCAAATTTTGGAGTTGAGATTGAGAAATATATTTGAAGTGCTTTTTATAGGTTTTTGAAGAACTATTTTATTCAAAATACAGATGGGACTCTGCCAAAATTTTTACAGAAATTGTTAATTCTTCAAAGGTGTTAGCTGTTTCACTTCAGTTCAAAAACTTTTTTAACACCTGTAAATAGTGCTCACCACTGTAAAAAGAAGTAAGAAAAGTTTTAAAATCCCTTGTAGTGTATTTAATGGGTATCAGTAGACGAAGTTGGTAATTCATTAGGTATACTACGGGATCATGTCATGCCTTACAGAGGGGTAGGGTGTGACATGTTTTAGTGGTATCAGAGCTAGTTTTTAAATTCTATTTTCATCTGTAATTTGAATATTCTTTCTTCATAGTACAACTGCTCAATATCATTGTTTGATACATACAGTACATTGCATTATAAATATGCACTAACGGGAGGAAATCTCTTTGTGTTATTTGTTCAGGAGGTCTAAGATCCTCGAATTGACTATGAAAGAGGGTGATTGTTCAGTCGATCAATCGATAGAGGCTGAGGTACAAGTTGAGGCCCCAGCTCCACAAAGTGTCGAAGGTCCGATTGTACTAGTTTTATCGATACAATTTACTGCATAAATGGCCCAGCAAATGGCCACTTTCTTTCAACAAATGGCTGATAATATGTCAGCCCAAGCCCAAGTACAGACCCAACCCCCACAAGGGCAACATGAAATAGACAAGAGGGAGAAACCTATGGGTCAGAGCTCAAGTAGTAATTTGAGGAAGAGAAAAGAATTTGAGGAGCCCCGAGCTCAGGGATATAACAGGGGTGGATCATCAAGGTAGAGACCACCAAGGTCCAGTCATCGAACAACTAGAAGTTCCTACCCTCCCCGCCAATGTGAAACTTGTGGTAGAAATCATGGTGGGGTATGCTACAAGGCCATAGGAGCCTGTTATAACTGTAGAGGCATAGGACACTTTACTAAGGACTGCACCAATACTTGCAAAGTTGGACCATCTCCTACTACTGCTGAAGGGTTAGTTCAGAGCCCTGTCACCAGAGGTTCACAACCACCCAGCAGAGGTAGAGGCAGGGGTAGAGGTAACCCAACAGGCAGCCAAGGCACAGTGAAACAATCAGAGCAAGATAGTGCCCTAGTCAGAGTCTATGCAATGAGACAGAGAGAAGAAGCCGAGACATCTGATGTTGTGGCTGGTACCTTCTCAACTTTTAATCAAGATGTAATTGTGTTATTTGATTCGGGTTCTACCCATTATTATGTGAGTGCTAGCATCATTGATTGCATTGCTGTTCCATGTACAAAAATGGACTTTGAGGTGTTAGTAACAAGTCCGCTAGGATAGGAGGTCAGGGTTAATAGAATGTATAGGGATTGTCCTTTAGTGATCCAAGGACACACCATTCTGTCTGATTTCATTGAAATGCCCTTCAGAGATTATGATATCATCTTGGGCATGGATTGGTTAGCCAGGCATCATGCCATGATTGATCGTAGGTCAAGATACCACTTTTGGTCTCCTCAAGATGCTGATGTGGTAATACATGGGGAGAGGCAGCTATTGCCATCAAACATCATTTCGACTGCACTAGCCAGAAAAAATGATCAGAAAGTGGTGTGAAGCATACTTGGCACATGTGGTAGACACCCAAGTGGGGAGTCCAGCATTGAGGGACAACCCTACAGTATATGACTTTCCAGATGTGTTTCCTGATGAATTGCCAAGATTACCTTCGGAAAGAGAAGTGCAATTTGAAATTAATGTTATGCCTGGTGTGGATCCAATCTCCATAACACCATATAAAATGGCACCAGCAGAGTTGAAGGTACAGTTGCAAGAACTACTTGAAAAGGGCTTCATCCGCCCTAGGATGTCACCATGGGGAGCGCCAGTATTGTTTGTTAAGAAGAAGGATGGCATTCTTCATTTATGTATTGTTTGACCTGGGGTTTGCATACTTTTATGTTAGTGTTAGAACTATATGTTCTGTTGTTATTCCTTTACAAGAGAATAAATTTTGATGCATTAGTGATTAGTCCTTTAAGATAAGGATTGTGATAATAAGTGAAATTAGTTTTGAAAGAGTTTATCGGCGAAAAGTATTTTCTAACACACCATAAATTATAAAGCTAAATGGCAAGCCTACTTAATGTAGGGCAAGAGGACGTAAAAGTAAGTTACAGTAATAGAATTGCTCTAGATGAGGGCAAGGATGTTACTATTAGTAATTGTTAATGGATATTGTAATCAGAATAAGACTTGAATATCAATAAATTTGAAAAGGATAAAATATCAAAAAATTTGATCTATTGGGATGTATCGTAGTAATTATGGCAATGTTCTTGATGTTTGTATTGTAGGCTGCAGATTACAGTACTGACTTGAGATTATTGTGTAGAGCTACGTACTACTCGATAGTACACCAAGATGAGGATAGTTGCCAACGGCATCTGTTTTGGTAGACAGAATTTAATTGTTAGAAATAAGTTTGAAAATCCTACTTAGGGATTTAAAACTCAAAAGTTAGAAAATCGGAAGGTTATAGTTAGTACAAAAGGAAGTAAGTTATAGAATATTGATAGATAAAAAGAGTTATGGAAGTAAAAATTCGAACAGTTGGTTCAGATATAACAAAGAAATGTTACGATTGTGAAGAAGACTATGGACTAGAATGGTTAGAGGACCAATGACTAGATAAATGATTCTAACATGGCCTCAAAGGTCATTCAAGAAGGAACATGAACCGAAATATTAGACAACAAAATAGTAAGAGAAGATTGGTATTATACAAACAAATTAAACGTTGTATTAGATTGTTAAAAGTCTTATACAAATTTGAGGAAAAGAAGATTATACGATCATATAGAAAGGAGAAAATAAACGTATGACTATTGTAAGATGGCTATTGGGTAAAATTTCATGGACGAAATTTATTTTAAGGGGGGGAGAATTGTAACACCCCTATGTTCGGTAGTGCGTTCTACTGTTTCAGTGACCAGTGTTGTCCGGACAGCTAGGATGCCTAGAACTACACTTCGATATGAGTGAGGAGACATAAAATAATGAAATAAAAGAAAAGAAAATACAAGAAAAACAAAGGAAAAAAAATAGCAAAGAAATGTAACCAGGTTAAGCGAGCCGAGAACCCTAGCAATGGGTGACCGTACCGGGAAGTCACGGCGTGGACCGTTGACTAGCCCTAGACTACGGGGAATCCTGGAAAATATTTTTAAGACTCAAATAGACATCTATTGAAGCATAAATACCATTAGAAATATCAAAGAAAAATTAATTAATTAGTACAAAGAAAAGTGAGAAATCGAAAAACGGACAAAATCCGGTGTTACCGAAAAATCAGGAATGCAACCCGAACAGGGGCATTGTGGTCATTTGACATCCCGAGTAGCCTTTTGACCTAAATATACATTAAAAATAAATGATATTAAACTTTGAAAATACCATGAAAATTAAAATGGTGGTCCATAGTTTAAATAGTGAAAGAAAAGGGGTTTAATGTTGAATAATTGAAAGTTGAATTAAAGAAATAATATTCTTACACTAGTGGACCACTAAACACTTGGAAAATCAATAAAAATTTTGTCACTCTCCACTAACTTCTGCAAACCTTCTTCTTCCTCAAATTCTCCCCATGGCCAAACCAAAAAGCTCCCAAACTCTCCCATGGCCGTCCAAGCTCCAACCTCCATGCATCCATGATCCAAGCTCCCAATGGTTAAGGTTTCTTCATTAAACTTGACTACCACACCATGGGCAATAGATAGGCAGCAAGAAGACCAAGTTTTGGAGAGGTTTTGAAGAGTTTCCAAAGTGGTAAGTTTGTGTTTTTGGTTATTGCTTCATTAATGTTTGTGAGGAGGTTATGGGTACTTGAATTGTGGAAAGAATTTTGGAGTTTGATGTTCTAAGGGAGATGTTTATTTTTGGTTGCCATAGAAACTCCTTAAGGGCTGTTTATTCTTGCTTGTAAATGGTAGATTAAAAGTTTGATTAAGTATTTATATGTGTAGGAATAAATTGGGTAATGTATACTAAGTATATTGTGAATGTATACTTGAATTTGGAAGCTTGGACATTAATGGAGAGAGGTGTATGAAACGGCAGCTTGAATGGTGAACCATAAAAATGTTATTTCATGTTTGTTTTTTGGAATATTAATGTTGAATTGTGGTACTTGTTATGGCAGCTTGTGTATATGTATGATGGTGTGAGGTTGGACATGTAAATGAGCTAGGTTAGGTGATTGAATTATTGTAATTTGAGCTTGAAAAATTCTGTACTATATGGTGCATATTGAGTGTGATTATAAGCTGCCAAAATGACCAACAATATGTTGTGAAATGTGTTTAGGTTATGGTACAAACCAGAATTGGCATGAATGTGTAGTTTGCTAAGTGTTAAAAGTGTCCTTTGATGAGTAATGAATAAAATGCAATAGGGCAGTTTATGTTATGGGCCTAGAAGCTTAAGTGTGTGGCTCCAATTGGTATGAGACCAATTAGAGGTGAAACTAGGCACAAAAAGTGCCAACTTTCATGAAGGAAGCTTACCAAAATTCTGCTTGTAAGGTAACTTGAAAAATGACCAAATCCGGATTACTGCAATTAAGGCCTGAAAATTGACCATTTGCGCAGCAGTTAGTTTTTTGGCCATAACTCACTCAAAACAGGTCCAATTGACCTGAAAATTTTACCATGAATAGTTAAGACCTATATATAAAAGTTTTATTAAGACACCAAAGCCCAGAAATAGCCATAGGCAAGTCAAAAAGCTTGCACAAGTTCAGGTCCAAAAACTGGCCGAACCTAAAATGACCTAAAATGACCTAAAGTGACCAATTTTGATGCATTTTGACCAGCAATAGTAAAATGACCATAACTTGGTCTAGTAAACTCAGAATGACCTGAAATTTTGCCCCGCGTGAAATAAGACATATTGACCGAAACCTGAAAACCGAGGGAACTAGGTCGTCCGGCTAGGTCAAACTAGTATCCCGGAATCCAGCAAATTGTAATAAAATGCAAAATATATGGAAATGAATTTGGTAACATGTACCAACCCTAAAAAACTATTGAATGTGACATATTAGTAACATTAAAACCTAAGTTACCTAGAACACATCGAGGGTCGACATATTAGGTTGACTAAGCAAATAATAGAATTCAGTGAATTAATTATCAAGCATTATCGTTAGAGATAGTTTAAATAAGTACTGAAACACTTCAAATTGTGTTTCTTAGTTAGCAAAGACTCAGGGAAAGGGAAGAAAACACTGAGTTAAGGCCAGGAGACAGTTATCAGAGGTTTGTGCACAATAGTTATTTCTTTTGAATTTTTCAATTGAAATAAATTATGATTATTTGTATGTTATTGTTTTAAATTCTGTTTGTGCACAATAATTTTGATTTCTTATTTTCTACTTAAAATTTTATTTAAACATTATAGTTTTAAATTGTGTCTGTGCACAATACTTTTTATATTCACTGCTTTTTTTAGCAAATTTTTTTGGAAAAATGAGTTATGAATAATTTTTTATTTTTTTGGCTTTGAGAATCTTATTTGGAAATTAGTGTGTTGCTTACTTTGCAAATGGAAATTTTGAGATAAAATATGATTTGTGGTTTGTATGAAATATTTAAATATTATGATTTGGAATTGTTTTGATTCACACGTGGCATGACATCACATTATGTTCCTCCTGCATTTATGGGGTGAGTGTGATTATATTTCTCCCTCTTTGACTTATCAGTCTGGGGTGAGTGTGATTATTTTCCTCCCTCTCTGGTTTACCAGTTGAGGTTGTAGATCGGATGAGTACTCATTAACTAGCTAGCCACCTCCCTCATTGATTTCAATTAGTGGGGTTGTAGATTGCTTTGTCGTGGTGTACAACACGGCATTGATCGGAAATTTTGTGTCATGGCTTAAGTTGTGTATGAATTGGCAACACTGTGTTTATTAAATTATTTGACTCAAAATTTTTCTATAATGAGCTTTGATAATTTGTGACATGTAATTGTGCAGCATTTAAATTGTGTTATTGATTTGCAAAACTGTATTATTCAGTTATTTGATCAAATGGTGTTATTGACTGGCAAAACTGTATTATTCAGTTATTTGATCAAATTGTGTTATTGATTGGCAAAACTGTATTATTCAGTTATTTGAGCAAATTGTATTATATGAATTTGTAAATTATAAAATGGAATTGTGAATTATTTGATTTGTGAATTATCAATAAAATATTTATATATCGCATTTCAAATTGTTATTGTGCACCACTGAGTAAATTTTACTCAGCGATAGCTTTTCATTGCTGTCGCAGGTAGACAGACTGACAGGGCAACAGACTAGGCTGCTAGTACTACACTGAGAGATCATCGGGTATATTTAGTATACCATAGTTTGCATTTTATATTGTAATGTATGTTCACTGTATGTATATAATGTTCTTGGTTTTGAGCAGTTGTAAATTGAAAATTGTACCTTGAAGTTGTAAAATAAATTGTGAGTTATTTTGGCTTGTAAAATTTGTACTATATTTCTTTCATCTCTTTCACACCCTACCCCTCTGTAAGGCATAACATGATCCCGTAGTATACCTAATGAATTACCAACTCCGTCTACTGATAACCCATTAAATACACTACAAGGGATTTTAAAAAACTTTTCTTACTTCTTTTACAGTGGTGAGCACTATTTACAGGTGTTAAAGACTTTGATGAACTGAAGTGAAAAAAACTAACTCATTTGGTTTATTTAGAATTTCTGTAAAAATTTTGGCAGAGTGCCATCTATATTTTGGACAAAACAGTTCTTCAGAAAACCTGTAAAAAAGCACTTCAATATGTATTTGCAAATCTCAACTCCAACATATTTTTCAACACAACATATTTCTCAACTCAAATCCATAGTGATTTTTCGAAGACTGAGATAAAGGAAATATAATACAAAACTATTCAAGTAAATGAAATCTCAAATTTACATTTACAATAATTTACATTTAATTACATACCAAAATGTTTTACAAGAGTTTTTATACAACTGCTCAAATAATTTACATACATATTATTACATGCTTACATCAAAAACTATGTACATGGGTATATCTATGATATACCTGGAGCTGATCTGAATGTATCCTCAAAGCAACTTAATCACTGCTCTATGCTCTTCTTACCTGCGACAGCATGCAAAGCTATCGCTGAGTGGTGAACTCAGTGGTGCACAACTATAATTTAAAACATAGTACAATATACATTGACAAATTTTACAGTAAATAATTTGAGAATCTGAATACTGATCAAATTTCACAACTCAAAATATTCATTGCCAATAATGTAAATCATTTGTATAAATGACTTGGAGCACAAAATTCAATTTATCAAATCATGACTATCCATTTAAGTAATTCCAACAAAATCAATTATACATAAACCATAATTGAAATTACCATTCAAAAGCCATTCTGTATCTCAAAAATCATTATGTAACTCAAAAATCATACTGTATCTCAAAAGTCATTATGTATCTCAAAAATCATATCAGATCTCAAAAATCATATCAGATCTCAAAAATCATCTCAGTATCTCAAAAATCAATCTTTATCTCACTAATATGCAAGACTAATCCGAAGGGCCATATTCGATGTGATTCTAACTCCCTATGGTCGGGAGGTCGACCGATTCTAACTCCCTATGGTCGGGAGGTCGAATCATCGTGCACATACCATCACAATAATGAATCTTCCGCAAGGGCCATAACGATAAAATAAACTTAGATCTAACCTCAAATCAGAGGAGAATCTAAGCCTGTGCACGTACCATGGTAATCAAAACACAACTCACTCCATTGTCTTCTCAACAAATGAGAGAGACGGGTAATAACCTAGTCAAGCATCTATAGTGAGATATAAAACAATATCACAATCCTTTTAGCGAGCATAAATCACAATATAATTCGATTCAAAGTCAATTCCAATATCCAATAATTTTTATGCTCATCACAATTCAAATAATAAAGTTTTCATTTTTTTCCATGAATATTACCATCACAATTCAAAACATATTCTATCACAATTTTCCAAAACATAATTTACTTAATCCATAACAATGCTTAATACTTATGGAAATACCATTTCACAAAGCCAAATTCATACATACAATAACAATTTCAATAATCATTGAATTAAATCCAATGCCTGTTAAACATAGTTCATAAGAAAATTGGTCTCATACCAATTGAGGTTACACATTCAAGGTTATAGGCTAAAATATACACTGCCCTCACTATGCCTTTCACACCCCACTTCAAACACACATTTAACTTGCAAAGTTTACTTCCATACCCTACCAATCTGTTTTGGTACATTACCAAAAGCATTATCTACTTTACATTAACATTATTTTGGGCAGATTACCATTACCCTCAACACACCAAATATCATTCATAATTACAATTTCTAATTACCATTACAAACACACCTAACCATTACAAATTTTACATACACTTTACAATATCAATCTACATACATCTCATCAACCTTCTAGGTCAATATTCTGCCCACACTTCCTTCAATATATACCATTACTCAAGTGTCCCCAAGCTGCCGCAAACCATTCTTCAACATCAAAGTGCCATCCAATTTACCAATTCCCATCCAAGTGCATAAATCACCATATAAACATGAAATAATTCACTAGGTTACTAATTCATCATGATCAACACCATTTCTCATCAATTATATGCACAAATATCTCATCAAAAACGTGAATCATGGCTGTCCAAAATGAAAACAAGAATAACCCTTCAAACTCAAAATTTTCCTTCACCAAACCAACACCCATAACATGAACATAAACTTTAACAAAGAAATTCTCAAAAATGCAAACTTACCTTTAATTGTAACTTGCTAAACCTTCACCAAACTTCTCAAATTTGGTATCAATCTCTTCCTTATGATGTGTAGACAAACTTTCATGAAGATAGGTGTGGGAAAAGGAGGCTTGATCATGGAGTTGTAATGGTTTGAAGGTGGGTGGCCATGGGAGAGGTTTGAGAGTTTCATTCACGGCAATGGGACTTTTCAATTGAGGAAGATGAATTGCAGATTGTTTAATGAACCTACACCTGCCCATTTTATGTTTAATTTATCCTATAGTGGCCCACTCACTCAAAGTAATCATATAATATGTTAAATTCCCACTTATTCCACATTAAACCCTTAATTTTTGTTATTTACTTTAGGTACCACCAAATTAATTTTTCATTTTATTTTCTAAGTGTAATATTATTTATTTTTAATGGACATTTAGGTCAAAAGACAATTTGGGATTTCAAATGACCATAATGCCCCTGTTCGGGTGGCATTCCGATTTTTCAGAATAATCGTATTTTGTCTGTTTTTCTATTTATCACTTTTCTTTGTACTAATTATTTATTTTTTCTTTGATGTTTCTAATGATATTTATACTTCAATAAATATTTATTGGAGTCCTAAAAATATTTTTCCGTGGTTCCCGCATTGTATTAGTCAACGGTCCACGCCGTGGCTTCCCATGCAGGCCACCCATCGCTAGGGTTCTCGCCGCTTAACTTGGTGACATTTCTTTGCTATTATTTTTCCTTTGTTGTTCTTGTATTTTCTTTTCTTGTATTTCATTATTTTATGTCTCCTCACTCATATTGAGGTACGGTTCTAGGCATCCTAGCTGTCCGGACAACAGTCACCGGAGCCAGTAACGCACTACCGAACTTTGGGGTGTTACAATTCTCCCCTTAAATAAATTTCGTCTCAAATTTTACAGCATTAGTCTCTCGAACAGTGTGGGTGCTGTCTCCTCATATCCTCTTCACGTACCCAAGTAGTTTCTGGCCCGAATGATGGTTCCACAAAGATTTTAACTGTGTGTATCAGTTTGTTTCTCAACCGCTTCACCTCATAAGCGAATTTTTATGGGTTCTTCCTCATATGAGAGGTCTGGATTTACTTCAATCTCTTCAATCGATAGTACATGAGATGGGTCCGATCTGCACTCCTTAACATGGACACATGGAAGACACTGTATCCTTGCTAGCTCTGGAGGTAATGCCAACCGGTATGCCAAAGGACCCACTCTTTCCAAAACCTCATATGATCCGATGAAACGAGGACTCAGTTTCCCCTTTTTGCCAAATCTCACATTCCTCTTCCAAGGAAAAACTTTGAGGAATACTTTATCACCCACTGCATATCCAATATCTCTTCTCTTCAGATCAACATAAGACTTCTGACGGTCTGACGCAGCCTTGAGTCTATCTCTGATCAATTTGATCTTTTCCTATGTCTGCTGAACAATTTCTGGCCCAATCACCTTTCTTTCCTCTACTTCATCCCAACATAAGGGAGTTCTGCACTTTCTGCCATACAAAGCTTCATATGGAGGCATCCCTATGCTTGATTGGTAGCTGTTGTTATAAGCAAACTCAATCAAAGGCAAGTGTGTATCCCAACTACCTTCAAACTCAATCACACAAGCCCGTAGCATATCCTCCAATACTTGAATAACTCTTTCAGGTTGGCCATCTGTCTGTGGGTGGAATGCTGTGCTGAAGTTCAATCTAGTTCCTAGGGCTCTCTGAAGACTACCCCAGAATCTAGAAGTGAACAAAGGATCTCTATAAGATATAATCGATACTGGCATTCCATGCAATTTTACAATTTCATATATGTACAATCTGGCCAATCTTTCTAGGCTATAGTCCATCCGGACTAGCAAAAAGTGAGAAGACTTGGTTAGTCTGTCAATTATAACCTATACTGCATCATGACTATTCTGTGTCCTCGGAAGTCTCATCACAAAATCCATAGTTATCTATTCCCTTATAATGTTTTCATAGGGTGCCACTTGTATGCTAGCTTGACACTTATTAATGTATACAAATTCTATTAGTGGGATTTATCTGTCCCCTCTCCCCTCGGATTCAACGACACAAGTTCTCAGTATATTCTCGAGGGCTTATCACGACATAAAAGTTATTATTATCATTTCATTTCATTATTTATAGAAACTCAATGAGTTTTAAAATTTACTGAATCACTTGTTTCAATTGTCCATCCGTTCGAGGATGATACGTTGTAATCGATATCTCTAAGCTTATAGCACCATCGGGTACTGTAATTCACATTAATGTAACCGAGTCACTGACTCTAGCTACCTTACAAGTGTAGTCGTTTGATAGGCTAGTTCTGAAGTCTTAAATTTCTGACTAAAATTTCCACATTTATTTCCAGTAATAGTAGTCTATTCGGGTGCAACTGTATCAATTTATAGATTACTTACAATTATTCTTAATTTATTATACCACAAGGAAGAACGTAGCTCTACACAATAATCTCGTGATCAGTAATCTGCAGCTTACAATACAAACATTGAGAGCATTATATAGTCACTACGTTATAACCTCATGGACTAGGTTTCCTAACATCTTATCTTTCTCGAATCCACTAATATCCTAAACCGATTCTGATTACAATATCCCAATTCTTTTAGTTAACAATTCTTCCAAAATTAGTGTCAATCATACTTGTTATTGTAGTTTTGATCCTAAAAGACTAGTCACTAACGCATCAAATTTATTCCCCTTGTAAAGGAATAGCAACAAAACATATAGTTCTAATACTAACACACAACTAAGTAGTGCTGGGATCAAATATTAACTAATTGTTTCCTTCAAAAATTAAAAACTTACCAGCAGCTACATCTGAAGTTTCTGCTCTTTCTCCTTGGCGCATAGTGGACGCTCTGACTAGTGCGCTACTATATTCGGTTGATTCAACGTGTTATAGTGGTGAGGAGTACTGTCACACCCTACCCTCTCAGAAGGCATAACATGATCCCAGAGTATACCTAATGAATTACCAACTCCGTCATCGATAATCCATTAAATACACTACAAGGGATTTTAAAACTTTTCTTACTTCTTTACAGTGGTGAGCACTATTTACAGTGTGTGAAAGACTTTGGTGAATCAAGTGAAACAACTAACTCATTTGATTTATTTGGAATATCTCAGAAAATTTTGGCAAGGTGCCATTTGTATTTTGACAAAACAGCTTCTTGTAAAACTCAGAAAGCACTTCAATATATTTTCAAATCTCAACTCCA
Organism: Hevea brasiliensis; assembly: GCF_030052815.1. NCBI lineage: Eukaryota > Viridiplantae > Streptophyta > Magnoliopsida > Malpighiales > Euphorbiaceae > Hevea > Hevea brasiliensis. The sequence goes on from NC_079505.1 coordinate 46,951,358, forward strand.
ACATTTTTATCAACACAACACATTTCTCAAGTCAAATCCACGGTGATTTTCAAAGACTAAGATACAAAGATATAACACAATTTTTACAAGCCAAATAACTCATAATTATTTTACAACTTTCTTGTACAACTTAAATTTACAATTGCTCAAAACCAAGAACAAAATATACATACAGTGAATATACATTACAAGACAAATGCCACATGTGGTATACTCACTATACCCAAAATCTCTCATTGGCGATACTAGCAGCCTAGCTCTTGCCTGTCTCTCTACTCGCGACAAAGAATAAAGCTATCACTGAGACAATGTCTCGATGGTGCACAACATTAACCAAATACAAATTTTAAATCACAATTCATAAATCATATCAATAGTGGATACTTAAAACCATAGTTAAATTCAAGACAATAAATGTCAACAAGAATTTAAACTCCATTTGTTAATATCACAATAATTTTCAATAAGTCAGATCATGGTTGAATTCAATAGACAGTATATGTCAATAAGAGTTTAAATCAATTTCACAATCTCACAATACATAATAACACAATTCGATCAAATAACTGAAGAATACAGTGTTGCCAATCTATAACACAATTTAGGCCATGACACAATTTTTTCCATATATGCCGTGTTGTACACCACGACAAGACATGCTCACCCCAATAATCAAAATCAATGAGGGAGGAATCTAGCTATATAATGAGAACTCATCCATACTCACCTCAGACTGGGAAGTCAAAGAGGGAGGAACATAATCATACTCACCCCAGACTAATAAGTCAAAGAGGGAGGAATAATCACACTCACCCCATTAATGGAGGAGGAACATATTATCAGTGTCATGCCAATTGTGAGTCAAAACAATTCCAAACATTTTATTCAAATGATCCGTAAGAATCCAATAAATTTCCAAAGTTATAATTTCATTCACAAAATGGCAACACAATTCGTAATTCACTTCAATTTCCACAAAAACCATTTACAGTGCTTTTCAATCAATAAGTATCCATCAAATACCATTCAAACAATTTTTCACAGTTTCAAACCATTCACAATGTTTTTCAATCAATAAGTGTCCATCAAACACATTTCCACAATTTAAAACAATAATATACAAATAGTCAATATTTATTTCAATTGAAAATTCAAGAGAAATAGTTGTTGTGCACAAACCTCTGATGACTGTCCCCCTGATCTGGACTCAGTGTTTCCTTCCCTTTTCCTGAGTCTTTGGTAACTGAGAAACACAATTTGAAGTGTTTCAGTACTAATTTAAACTGTCTCTATCGATGGTGTTTGGTAAATAATGCACTGAACTCAATTATTCACTTAATCACCTAATATACCGACCCTCGTTGCGTTTTAGGTAAATTAGGTTTTAGTGTCGTTAATATGTCACATTTGATAGGGTTTTAGGTTTGGTATGTTTTACCAAAGTCATTTCCTTGCTTAGTGCATTTTAATGCAAATTGCTGGATTCCGGGACACTGGTTTGACCTAACTGGACGATCTAGTTCCCTCAGTTTTCGGGTCTCGGTCGAAACTACAAACTTGTAGATTTAGGTCTTATGGACCGCGGTGCAAAATTTCAGGTCAATCCGAGTTAAGTAGACCGAGTTATGGTCATTACACTCTTGCTGGTCAAATGGTACCATTTTAGGTCAATTTGGTCAATTCTGGTTCGGCCAGTTTTTGGACCCGAACTTGTGCAAGTTGTTTGACTTGCTTATGGTCATTTCTGGGCTTTGGTTTCTTCATAAGACTTGTAGGTATGGGTCTTAACTGTTCTTGGTTAAAATTTCAGGTCAATTGAACCTGGTTTGAGTGGGTTATGGCCTAAACACTCACTGCTGCCCAATTGGTCATTTTTCAGGTCCTAATTGCACCTAATTCGAATTGGTCATTTTTTTAGGTCACCTTGCAAGCAGAATTTTGGCATGGTTTCTCAATGAAAGTTGGCACATTTTGTGCCTAGTTTCACCTCAAATTGGTCTCATACCAATTGAGGTTACACATTTAAGGTTATAGGCTAAAATGTGTACTGCCCTCAATATGCTTTTCACACCCCATTCAAAACACATATTTACCTTGCAAAGTTTACTTCCATACCCTACCAAATCAGTTTTGGTACATTACCAAAAGCACTTTCTACTTTACATTAACATTATTTTGGGCAGATTCCAATCAGCCTCAACACACCAATATCATTCACAATTACAATTTCTAAGTACTATTACAAACACACCTAACCATTACAAATTTTACACACACTTTACAAGATCAATCTACATACATATCATCAATCCTTCTAGGTTAATATTCTGCATACATTTCCTTCAATATATACCATTACTCAAGTGTCCCCAAGCTGCCACAAACCATTCTTCAACATCAAAGTGCCGTCCATTTTACAATTTCCCATCCAAGTGCATAAATCACCACATAAACATGAAATAATTCACTAGGTTACTAATTCATCATGATCAACACCATTTCTCATCAATTATATGCACAAATATCTCATCAAAAACGTGACTCATGGCTGTCCAAAATGAAAACAACAATAACCATTCAAACTCAAAATTTTCTTTCACCAAACTAACACCCATAACATGAACATAAACTTTAACAAAGAAATTCTCAAAAATGCAAACTTACCTTTAATTGTAACTTGCTAAACCTTCATCAAACTTCTCAAAATTAGTATCAATATCTTCCTTGTGATGTGTAGACAAAGTTTAATGAAGAACACTAAGAGGTTGGAGTTGAAAATGGAGACTTAAGAAAGCTTGCATGAAAAGTGGCTATGGAGTTTCCTTCACTCTTCAATTAGGCAATTTGAATGCAAATGAGGAAGATGACTTATTCAGCTGCATTTTAAGTGTACACATGTCACAATATGTATTTAATTAATCCCCTTAGTGGTCCACTTAGTCACTTAATCATATAATAAAGTAATTATTCATTTATTCCACATTTAACCCATAATTTCCACTATTTATTTTAGGTACCACCAATTTAATTTTTCATTTTATTTTCTAAGTGTAATACTATTTATTTTTAATGGACATTTAGGTCAAAAGACACTTCGGGATATCAAATGACCATAATGCCCTGCTCGTGGCATTCTGATTTTTCAGTATTCTGGTTTTGTCTGCTTTTTCGATTTCTCACTTTTCTTTGTACTAATTATTTAATTTTTCTTTGATATTTCTAATGATATTTATTCTTCAACAAGGGTCTATTTATGTCTCAAAAATGTTTTCCAGTTCCCATGATCCAACGGTCCACGCCGTGACTTCACAGTGCGGTCACCCATCGTGAGGTTTCCCGGCTCCTTTAACTTGATCACATTTCTTTCCAATCATTTTTACTTTTTTTATCTTGTACTTTCTTTTCTTTTATTTCATTATTTTATGTCTCCTCACTCTCATTGAAGTGTGGTTCTAGGCATCCTACTGTCCTGGACAACACTGGTCACTGGAGCAGCAGAACGCACTACCGAACTTAGGGGTGTTACAATTCTCCCCCCCTTAAATAAATTTCGTCCACCAAATTTTACCCAGTAATCATCTTACAATAGTCATACGTTTATTTTCTTCTTTCTATATGATATTAAGACTTTTATCAATCCAATACAATGTTTACTTTGTTTGTATAACACGAATCTCCTCTTACTAGTATGTTGTCTAATATTTCAGCTCACGTTCCTTGTTGAATGACCCTTGAGGTCATTTTAGAATCATTCATCAGTCATTGGTCCTCTGACCATTCTAGTCCATAGTCTTCCTCACATTCGAATATTTCTTTGTTACATATGAATCAACTGCTCAAGTCTCTACTTCCATAACTCTTTTATCTCACAATGTTCTATAACTTACTTCCTTTTGTACTGAACTATAACCTTTCGATATTTTAACTTTTGAGTTTTAGATCCCTAAGTAGGATTTTCAAACTTATTTCTAACAATTAAATTCCCCGGCATAACTATGCTAAAACAGATGCCGTTGGCAACTATTCTCATCTAGGTGTACTATCGGTTAGTATGTAGCTCTACACAATAATCTCAAGTTAGTAATCAGAATCTGCCACAAAGATAAACATCAAGAACATTGCATAGTTACTACGATACATCCCAATAGATCAAACTTTGTTATCTTTTATTCTTTTTGAATTCACCGATATTCGAATCTTATTCGATTACAATATCCATTAGCAATTTCTAACAAGAACCTCCTTGCCCTTATCAAGAGCAATTCCATTATCTGATCTTACTTTTACGCCCTCTTGCCTTACATTAAGTAGGCTCACTAATTAGCTTTATAATTTATGGTGTGTTAGAAAATACTTTTCACGATAAACTCTTTCAAAACTAATTTCACTTATTATCACAATCCTTATCTTAAGGGCTAATCACTAATGCGTCAAAATTTATTCCTCTCAGAACGAATAACAACAGAACATATAGTTCTAACACGAATGTAAAAATAAGAAAATTCTAGGTAAAACAAAACATATATAAATCTCACTTGATAATTGAGAAATTACCAAAGAATGATGTCAAAAGTCTCATTTCTTTTCTCGTCAGATAGCGTATACTCGTTGAAGCATCACCTGCTTTGGCTGATTCACAGAGTCCGACTTCTAGGTGTACTACCCTACCTCTACCTTTGCCTCTACTAACGATGGTGAACTCTTTGGGGTAGAAACTTGGGTTGATCCCTTTGGTGTATTAAATGATCCAGATCGACATGTATTTACACAATCATTAGCAAAATGACCATTCTCTCCACAATTAAAGAATGCTCCTACCGATCTATACCATACCCAACTATGTGGTTTACCACAACTTACACAAAGTCGATCCGACAGTGCATTTCGGGTTTCGTTGAGTTGGTGATCGGATCGAGGTGGTTTCATCCAAAAGATCTATCTCTACCGACTTCTTACTATCTCTGTCAGATCCCTAAAGTTTTTCCTCTTTCCAAGAGGGACCACTAGAACTCGCTCACGACTTTCCTCTTTTTCTCGCCTTCTCGATTTCTTTTCTCAAGAGCCGCTTGATTCAATTCTTTCTAATTCTAGTGCTTGAGAAATAAGTTCAGAGAAGTTGTTATGTTTGAATCCGACCACTTGTAACTGATACTAGGCTTCAAGCCGGTTTCAAACCTCTTACATCTCTCCTCGCTGGTAGAAAGTAGACTTATCTGCATAATGGCTTAGGCGGAGAATTCCCTTTCATACTCACCACCGATCCGCCTGCTTTAGACTTAGGAATTCTTGCACTCCGGTCTACATAAGCATCGGGGACATATTTTTGCCCGAATTCCCGAGGAAGTCATTCCATGTTAGCACTGCAGTTCTATCGATCGTGGGAGATGGTTTTCCACTACCATAAGCATCCCCAGAGCAAAGATACCGAGTACTCAAATCTAAGCTCCTCTGGCAATGCGTTTCTTGAATACCCTATCCATCCTCTCTAACCATTGTTACGCCTCTAGAGGATCTATCGTCCCTTGAACTCAGAGCCCCATACTTCATCAATTTGTCATATTGTCTAGCGTAAGATCGTGGTTGTACCACCTGTCCGTATTGGGACTTGAGTAGGCACAATACCATCCATTTGTTGGAACATTGCAGCCGACGGCTTAATCGAGCAGAGAATCGCGATCGCAGGGTGGTGCTCTTGAACCACCGACATTATGTAGGCATGGGGCTTCCACGTGCACCTCTGCCTCAATAGATTGATCGACTGAACGATCACCCTCTTCCATAGTCAATGCGATGATTTTAGATCTCCTAAACCAATAACACAAGGAGATTTCCTCCCGTTAGTGCATATTTATAATGTAATGTACTGTATGTATCAAACAATGATATTGAGCAGTTGTACTGTGAAGAAAGAATATTCAAATGACAGTGAAAATGTAATTTAAAAACTGGCTCGATACCACTAAAACATGTCACACCCTACCCTCTGTAAGGCATAACATGATCCGTAGTATACCTAATGAATTACCAACTCCGTCATCGATAATCCATTAAATACACTACAAGGGATTTTAAAACTTTTCTTACTTCTTTTACAGTGGTGAGCACTATTTACAGTGTGTGAAAGACTTTGGTGAATCAAGTGAAACAACTAACTCATTTGATTTATTTGGAATATCTCAGAAAATTTTGGCAAGGTGCCATTTGTATTTTGGACAAAACAGCTTCTTGTAAAACTGTAAAAGCACTTCTATTTATTTTCAATTCTCATCTCCATGATTTTTATCAACACAACACATTTATCATTTCAAATCCACAGTGATTTTCAAAGAATAAGATACAAAGATATAACACTTTTTTTACAAGCCAAATAACTCATAATTATTTTACAACTTTATCAGTACAACTTAAATTTACAACCGCTCAAAACCAAGAACAAAATATACATACAGTGAATATACATTACAAGACAAAATGCCACATGTGGTATACTCACTATACCCAAAATCTCTCATTGGCGATACTAGCGACCTAGCTCGCCGCCTGTCTATCTCTCTACCGCGACAAAGAATAAAGCTATCACGAGACAATGTCTCGATGGTGCACAACATTAACCAAATACAAATTTTAAATCACAATTCATAAATCATATCAATAGTGGATACTTAAAACCATAGTTAAATTCAAGACAATAAATGTCAACAAGAATTTAAACTCCATTTGTTAATATCACAATAATTTTCAATAAGTCGATCATGGTTGAATTCAATAGACAAGATATGTCAATAAGAGTTTAAATCAATTTCACAATCTCACAATACATAATAACACAATTCGATCAAATAATCAAGAATACAAGTGTTGCCAATCTATAACACAATTTAGGCCATGACACAATTTTTTCCATATATGCCGTGTTGTACACCACGACAAGACATGCTCACCCCAATAATCGAAATCAATGAGGGAGGAAGCTAGCTATATAATGAGAACTCATCCATACTCACCTCGGTGGGAAGTCAAAGAGGAGGAACATAATCATACTCACCCTGGACTAATAAGTCAAAGAGGAGGAATAATCACACTCACCCCATTAATGGAGGAGGAACATATTATCGTGTCATGCCAATTGTGAGTCAAAACAATTCCAAACATTTTATTCAAATGATCCGTAAGAATCCAATAAATTTCCAAAGTTATAATTTCATTCACAAAATGGCAACACAATTCGTAATTCACTTCAATTTCCACAAAACCATTTACGTGCTTTTCAATCAATAAGTATCCATCAAATACCATTCAAACAATTTTTCAGCTTTCAAACCATTCACAATGTTTTTCAATCAATAAGTGTCCATCAAACACATTTCCACAATTTAAAACAATAATATACAAATAGTCAATATTTATTTCAATTGAAAAATTCAAGAGAAATAGTTGTTGTGCACAAACCTCTGATGACTGTCCCCCGATCCGGACTCGGTGTTTCCTTCCCTTTTCTGAGTCTTTGGTAAGAGAAACACAATTTGAAGTGTTTCAAGACTAATTTAAACTGTCTCTATCGATGGTGTTTGGTAAATAATGCATCGAACTCAATTATTCACTTAATCACCTAATATACCGACTCGCTATGCTTTTAGGTAAATTAGGTTTTAGTGTCGTTAATATGTCACATTTGATAGGGTTTTAGGTTTGGTATGTTTTACCAAAGTCATTTCCTTGCTTAGTGCATTTTAATGCAAATTGCTGGATTCCGGGACACTGGTTTGACCTAACCGGACGATCTAGTTCCCTCGGTTTTCGGGTCTCGGTCGAAACTAAAAACTTGTAGATTTAGGTCTTATGGACCGCGGTGCAAAATTTCAGGTCAATCCGAGTTAAGTAGACCGAGTTATGGTCATTACACTCTTGCTGGTCAAATGGTACCATTTTAGGTCAATTTGGTCAATTCTGGTTCGGCCAGTTTTTGGACCCGAACTTGTGCAAGTTGTTTGACTTGCTTATGGTCATTTCTGGGCTTTTGTGTCTTTATAAGACTTGTAGGTATGGGTCTTAACTGTTCTTGGTTAAAATTTCAGGTCAATTGGACCTGGTTTGAGTGAGTTATGGCCTAAACACTCACTGCTGCCCAATTGGTCATTTTTCAGGTCCTAATTGCACCTAATCCGAATTGGTCATTTTTTTAGGTCACCTTGCAAGCAAAATTTTGGCATGGTTTCTCAATGAAAGTTGGCACATTTTGTGCCTAGTTTCACCTCAAATTGGTCTCATACCAATTGAGGTTACACATTTAAGGTTATAGGCTAAAATGTGTACTGCCCTCAATATGCTTTTCACACCCCATTCAAAACACATATTTACCTTGCAAAGTTTACTTCCATACCCTACCAAATCAGTTTTGGTACATTACCAAAAGCACTTTCTACTTTACATTAACATTATTTTGGGCAGATTCCAATCAGCCTCAACACACCAATATCATTCACAATTACAATTTCTAAGTACTATTACAAACACACCTAACCATTACAAATTTTACACACACTTTACAAGATCAATCTACATACATATCATCAATCCTTCTAGGTTAATATTCTGCATACATTTCCTTCAATATATACCATTACTCAAGTGTCCCCAAGCTGCCACAAACCATTCTTCAACATCAAAGTGCCGACCATTTTACAATTTCCCATCCAAGTGCATAAATCACCACATAAACATGAAATAATTCACTAGGTTACTAATTCATCATGATCAACACCATTTCTCATCAATTATATGCACAAATATCTCATCAAAAACGTGACTCATGGCTGTCCAAAATGAAAACAACAATAACCATTCAAACTCAAAATTTTCTTTCACCAAACTAACACCCATAACATGAACATAAACTTTAACAAAGAAATTCTCAAAAATGCAAACTTACCTTTAATTGTAACTTGCTAAACCTTCATCAAACTTCTCAAAATTAGTATCAATATCTTCCTTGTGATGTGTAGACAAAGTTTAATGAAGAACACTAAGAGGTTGGAGTTGAAAATGGAGACTTAAGAAAGCTTGCATGAAAAATGGCTATGGAGTTTCCTTCACTCTTCAATTCGGCAATTTGAATGCAAATGAGGAAGATGACTTATTCAGCTGCATTTTAAGTGTACACATGTCCCACTATGTATTTAATTAATCCCATTAGTGGTCCACTTAGTCACTTAATCATATAATAAAGTAATTATTCATTTATTCCACATTTAACCCATAATTTCCACTATTTATTTTAGGTACCACCAATTTAATTTTTCATTTTATTTTCTAAGTGTAATACTATTTATTTTTAATGGACATTTAGGTCAATAGACACTTCGATATCAAATGACCATAATGCCCTGCTCGTGGCATTCTGATTTTTCAGTATACAGGGTTTTGTCTGTATGTCGATTTCTCTGTTTTATTTGTACTAATTAGTTAATTTTTCATTGATATTTCTAATGATATTTATTCTTCAACAAGGGTCTATTTATGTCCCAAAAATGTTTTCTGTGGTTCCTCGCAGTGTACGATACCAACGGTCCACGCCGTGACTTCCCAAAGTCACCCATCGTGAGGTTTCCTACTGCTTAACTTGATCACATTTCTTTGCAATCATTTTTCCTTTGTTTTTCTTGTACTTTCTTTTCTTTTATTTCATTATTTTATGTCTCCTCACTCTCATTGAAGTGTGGTTCTAGGCATCCTAGCTGTCCGGACAACACTGGTCACTGGAGCAGCAGAACGCACTACCGAACTTAGGGGTGTTACAGTACCAACTCTATTTCTATCTTGACTCTGACTGACGGTCTGTGAAATCCGGAGAGCAGATCGAGGTGGTTTAGTACAATTTTTAGCAAAGTGTCCAAGTTTTCCACAATTGTAGCAGGCTCCAGAGGTCTTATAGCATATCCCACCATGATATTTTCCACAAGTTCCACATTGGCGGGAAGGGTAGGAACTTCTAGTTGTTCGACGCCTGGACCTTGGTGGTCTCTGTCTTAATGATCCACCTCTATCATATCCTTGAGCTCGGGGTTCCTCAAATTCTTTTCTTTCTCAAATTACTGCTCGAGCTCACCCATAGGTTTCTCCTCTTTCCATTTCACACCGCCCTTGTGGGGTTGAGTCTCAGATTGGGGCTTGGGCCGATGTGATTATCAGCCTTTTGTTGGAAGAAAGTGGCCATTTGCTGGGCCATTTGTGCAGTATTTTGTACCGTAAACTGTACAAATTGGCCCTTCGACATTTTGTGGAGCTGGGCCTCAACTTGTTCTTCCGCCATCACTGCATCGTTTCTATTATCTCATTCTTCTCTTCCATTTTTCTCACTGAATTTTCTATTCTGTACAACCAACACAAGGAGATTCCTCTCCATTAGTTCACATTTATGATTTATATGTACTTTATGTATCAAACATTTGAGCGATTGTAGTTACTGACAAAAGATTTCAAATTCACAGTCAAATTCACTTTAAAACCATTGCTCGATACCACTAAAACATGTCACACCCTACCCTCTGTAAGGCATAACATGATCCCGTAGTATACCTAATGAATTACCAACTCCGCTTCATCGATAACCCATTAAGTACACTATAAGGGATTTTAAAAAACTTTTCTTACTTCTTTTACAGTGGTGAGCACTATTTAAAGGTGTTAAAGACTTTGATGAACTGAAGTGAAAAAAACTAACTCATTTGGTTTATTTAGAATTTCTGTAAAAATTTTGGCAGAGTGCCATCTATATTTTGGACAAAACAGTTCTTCAGAAAACCTGTAAAAAGCACTTCAATATGTATTTGCAAATCTCAACTCCAACATATTTTTCAACACAACATATTTCTCAACTCAAATCCATAGTGATTTTTCGAAGACTGAGATAAAGGAAATATAATACAAAACTATTCAAGTAAATGAAATCTCAAATTTACATTTACAATAATTTACATTTAATTACATACCAAAATGTTTTACAAGAGTTTTTATACAACTGCTCAAATAATTTACATACATATTATTACATGCTTACATCAAAACCTATGTACATGGGTATATCTATGATATACCTGGAGCTGATCTGAATGTATCCTCAAAGCAACTTAATCACTGCTCTATGCTCTTCTTACCTGCGACAGCATGCAAAGCTATCGCTGAGTGGTGAACTCAGTGGTGCACAACTATAATTTAAAACATAGTACAATATACATTGACAAATTTTACAGTAAATAATTTGAGAATCTGAATACTGATCAAATTTCACAACTCAAAATATTCATTGCCAATAATGTAAATCATTTGTATAAATGACTTGGAGCACAAAATTCAATTTATCAAATCATGACTATCCATTTAAGTAATTCCAACAAAATCAATTATACATAAACCATAATTGAAATCACCATTCAAAAGCCATTCTGTATCTCAAAAATCATTATGTAACTCAAAAATCATACTGTATCTCAAAAGTCATTATGTATCTCAAAATCATATCAGATCTCAAAAATCATATCAGATCTCAAAATCATATCAGTATCTCAAAATCAATCTGTATCTCACTAATATGCAAGACTAATCCGACCGGGCCATATTCGATGTGATTCTAACTCCCTATGGTCGGGGAGGTCGAATCTGATTCTAACTCCCTATGGTCGGGAGGTCGAATCATCGCACGCATACCATCACTATAATGAATGTTCCGCAAGGGCCATAACGATAAAATAAACTTAGATCTAACCTCAAATCAGAGGAGAATCTAAGCTGTGCACGCACTCATGGTAATCAAAACACAACTCACTCCATTGTCTTCTCAACAAATGAGAGAGACGGTAATAACCTAGTCAAGCATCTATAGTGAGATATAAAACAATATCACAATCCTTTAGCGAGCAGAAATCACAATATAATTCGATTCCACGTCAATTCCAATATCCCATAATTGTTATGCTCATCACAATTCAAATCCTAAACTTTTCATTTTTTCCATGAATATGACCATCACACTTCAAAACATATTCTATCACAATTTTCCAAAAAATAATTTACTTAATCCATAACAATGCTTAATACTTATGGAAATACCATTTCACAAAGCCAAATGCATACATACAATAACAATTTCAATAATCATTGAATTAAATACAATGCCATTAAACATAGTTCATAAGAAAATTGGTCTCATACCAATTGAGGTTACACATTCAAGGTTATAGGCTAAAATATACACTGCCCTCACTATGCCTTTCACACCCCACTTCAAACACACATTTAACTTGCAAAGTTTACTTCCATACCCTACCAATCTGTTTTGGTACATTACCAAAAGCATTATCTACTTTACATTAACATTATTTTGGGCAGATTACCATTACCCTCAACACACCAAATATCATTCATAATTACAATTTCTAATTACCATTACAAACACACCTAACCATTACAAATTTTACATACACTTTACAATATCAATCTACATACATCTCATCAACCTTCTAGGTCAATATTCTGCCCACACTTCCTTCAATATATACCATTACTCAAGTGTCCCCAAGCTGCCGCAAACCATTCTTCAACATCAAAGTGCCATCCAATTTACCAATTCCCATCCAAGTGCATAAATCACCATATAAACATGAAATAATTCACTAGGTTACTAATTCATCATGATCAACACCATTTCTCATCAATTATATGCACAAATATCTCATCAAAAACGTGAATCATGGCTGTCCAAAATGAAAACAAGAATAACCCTTCAAACTCAAAATTTTCCTTCACCAAACCAACACCCATAACATGAACATAAACTTTAACAAAGAAATTCTCAAAAATGCAAACTTACCTTTAATTGTAACTTGCTAAACCTTCACCAAACTTCTCAAATTTGGTATCAATCTCTTCCTTATGATGTGTAGACAAACTTTCAATAAGATAGTATTTGGAAAAGGAGGCTTGATCATGGAGTTGTAATGGTTTGAAGGTGGGTGGCCATGGGAGAGGTTTGAGAGTTTCATTCACGGCAATGGGACTTTTCAATTGAGGAAGATGAATTGCAGATTGTTTAATGAACCTACACCTGCCCATTTTATGTTTAATTTATCCTATAGTGGCCCACTCACTCAAAGTAATCATATAATATGTTAAATTCCCACTTATTCCACATTAAACCCTTAATTTTTGTTATTTACTTTAGGTACCACCAAATTAATTTTTCATTTTATTTTCTAAGTGTAATATTATTTATTTTTAATGGACATTTAGGTCAAAAGACAATTTGGGATTTCAAATGACCATAATGCCCCTGTTCGGGTGGCATTCCCGATTTTTCAGTAACACCGTATTTTGTCTGTTTTTCGATTTCTCACTTTTCTTTGTACTAATTATTTAATTTTTCTTTGATCTTTCTAATGATATTTATACTTCAATAAATATTTATTGGAGTCCTAAAAATATTTTTCCAGGGTTCCCCGCAGTCCAGGGCTAGTCAACGGTCCACGCCGTGGCTTCCCGGTGCGGTCACCCATCGCTAGGGTTCTCGGCTCGCTTAACTTGGTTACATTTCTTTGCTATTATTTTTCCTTTGTTTTTCTTGTATTTTTTTTTCTTGTATTTCATTATTTTATGTCTCCTCACTCATATTGAGGTACGGTTCTAGGCATCCTAGCTGTCCGGACAACACTGGTCACCGGAGCAGCAGAACGCACTACCGAACTTTGGGGTGTTACAATCTCAGCTTGAAAATACTGAAAAATTACTATGGATTTGAGTTGAGAAACATATTGAGTTGATCAAATATTAGAGTTGAGATTGAGAAATATATTTGAAGTGCTTTTTACAGGTTTTTGAAGAACTGTTTTATTCAAAATACAGATGGCACTCTGCCAAAATTTTTACAGAAATTGTTAATTCTTCAAAGGTGTTAGCTGTTTCACTTTAGTTAAAAAATTTTTTTAATACCTGTAAATAGTGCTCACAACTGTAAAAAGAAGTAAGAAAAGTTTTAAAATCCCTTGTAGTGTATTTAATGGGTTATCAGTAGACGAAGTTGGTAATTCATTAGGTATACTACGGGATCATGTCATGCCTTTCAAAGGGGTAGGTGTGGCATTTAATTCTAGTTCTTGATTAAAAAGATTTTCTCATCAGAAACTGTTTTCTAAATAAATCTATCTATCTAGCCAAGAACTTGAAACATCAAGAACAATTAAATGAACATAGGAGTTTATCCCTATTTAGTTAGAGGAATAGATTCCATCTTGATCAACACCTACCTCCATATATAACTAGTAGGAGCCAACACATGCCCATATACCCATACACAATACAAGTATGAAAGCAGTATCAAACTCAAACCACCTATATACAAGATAAATGTGCTATCTCAAGTCTAAAGATTATATGCACTGATATGATTTATGACAATGCATTGACAAGAGTAAACTCCATGTGCTTGTCATAAGTGTCACTGGTTCGACCTACTTATCATGTATAAGTGCCTATCATGTTTGTTATACGGCATGAGACTCACCATTCCATCTTATTTACATCTCATATAAATAACTTGGGAACAAACATGAATACAATCTTTCTGGATAACTCATGTCCTTATTGTGAAGTATCCTCGATTGTGAACCTATTTATGACACTTTGTGCTAGAAATACTGTCACTCATATTCTTAACAACTTAAGAATAGAATTTCCAGCAAAATATCAATGGACCTTTTCTATTACACATAAATATATTATGTAAACGAAAAAGTGAAAATGCCTTTTATTAATAAAAATATTTACAAGATACATACTAAATCATATGCTCTAGGGCATACTACTAACAATCTCCCACTAGCACTAGAGTCATTCATTACAATATCTTAGACCCATCTTCTCAAGATGTCGGTCTAGCTGAGTCTGTGACATAGGCTTAGTGAATGGTTCAGCTGGATTTTCAGCTGATGCTATTTTCTGCATGGCTACATTGCCTCGTCCAACTATTTCTCTGATAATGTGGTAGTGCCTTTTTATGTGTTTGGATTTCTGGTGGGACCGGGGTTCCTTAGCCTGTATGAGTCGCTCCATTGTTGTCACTGTGAAGTGGAACTGCTAACTCAATGGAAGGAACTACTGCAAATTCTGTCACGAACTTCATTATCCAAACAGGTTCCTTTGTAGTATCTGATGCAGTCCTATACTCAACTTCGATAGTGGAATCTACAGTCGTACTCTGTTTGGAATCTTCCAACCGACTGCACCTCCATTACAAATGAACACATACCCAGAGGTAGACTTTCTATCTTCGATATCTGATTGGAAATCAGAATCAGTATAAACATCCAATTGCAAGTCTTCACCTCCATAAATCAAGAATAAATCCTTAGTTCTTCTCAAGTACTTAAGGATATTCTTGATAGCTATCCAGTGTTCCAAACCTGGATTGGATTGATACCTGCTAGTCAAACTAACAGCATATGCGATATCCGGCCTAGTACTCAACATTGCATACATCAAACTTCCAATAGTCGAAGCATATGGAATCCTGACCATTTTATCTCTTTCTTCAGGTGTCTTTGGAGACATCTCTTTAGACAATCCTCTCTTGGAATCAAGCATGTTAAACCTCTTTAACACCTTTTCCAAGTATAGACTTTGGGACAAACCAATTATTCTTTTTGCTCATCTCTATAGATGCGAATCCCAAGAATATAGGTTGCCTCCCCTATGTCTTTCATGGAGAATGTATTTGACAACCATACCTTTACAGTTGTCAACATACCTGTGTCATTACCCATCAACAAAATGTCATCCACATATAAGACAAGGAAAGTGATAGCACTATCACTAATCTTCTTATATACACATGGCTCATCGTCATTTTTTATAAAACCAAATGACTTAATGGCTTCATCAAAATGGATGTTCCAACTCCTCGAAACTTGTTTCAACCCATAAATGGATTGCTTTAGCTTGCATACTTTGGAACCATCTTGGGATTCAAAACCCTAGGTTGTTCCATGAAAATGTTTTCTTCAATGTATCCATTGAGAAAAGTTGTTTTGACATCCATCTGCCGAATTTCATAATCATAGTATCCAGCTATTGTGACACCCCTTGCCCGTGTACAGTATATCCGAGTAAGCTATGTCACACGGTGTACCGGCACACTCTATTTTACTTTAATTAATTTTTATAATAGTTTTGAATTTAACTTGTGAAATATAATTTATTTAAGCCTTTTATTAAAATTATAATTTATTTGAGGTTCCGAAAATTTTAAAGAAAATCCGGCAGAGTACCGGCTATAAAAGGAGAAAACAGTTCTTCGAAACCTGTGAAAAACACTTCCAATAATCATACTCAATCATTCTTAAACTCCAATATCAAAATCTCAATATTTTTCAATTTCCTTTCTCAATCATTCATCTCATGTGATAATCATGTACAAGTCACAGATAAATATCCATTTTTCCATTCACAAACACAATTTTCATTATTTACATGAACATCAAAATACATTACATAAGTTCATTTACATATGAGAAAATAAAAGTTAGTTACAAAATACCAAAATGAAACCTAGTGTCCTACCAATGCACTGTAAATGGTGAGGTGACACGGACACTATGCAGAGCTGCAGGATGGTCTCACCCAGCCTGCGGTCTACTGGGCTCTCGATCAGTATCTCCAGAACCAACGCGTGGCAAAAGCAACGCGCTAAGAAATAATGCTTAGTGGTGCCAATAATAAAATAAAAAGGAATAACAGAAATAAATATGCATTGAATCTATCGATGTTTTACTTGTTTTGTACTCGTTATAATCATTTATTTCGTTAACTTTATCCACTTTCATTCTTTTGGTTGCCCAAGTAACCTATCTTGAACGATCGGATGGATAAGCGGGTAACCGCACTGGGTATCAAGTACCTCGGGCCGTCACACCATCGGTCACATACGTATCTCACGGTGTGCAACAAAACAGCTAACAAGCTGTAAATAATATGAGGCACGAGGCCAAGTCTCAACACAATGTCAAAATGGCTAAAAGCCATAAAATCAAAAAATGGCATAATGCCATGTGCAGTACTACTAACTGAACCCTATTGGCATGCCAAACTATCCAAACCAATCTTGTTAGGTATACTAGGGCAATTAATACTTTTGAATTCTTTAATTTTTGAATTTCAAGTTTTTGGTGTCACTATTCACTTTATTAGTCAACAAAAATGTTGACTTTTGCATAGAAAATAGGTACATTGGTTTTGACACTCCCAACATACCACATTTTGCCATTCAAAACTTGTTGGCATTAATCACCAATAACATTTCTAAGCTTAAACTAAGGGAGCAGAATTTTTTAGTTTTCATACCTAAACTTTACTATTCCATTAGTGACGGTTACAGTGGAAATTTGAAAAAATGACAAACATGAAAGTTGTTCCTTATTTTGTCTAGTTGAATTTCCTTTTTTGAATCACTCCATTTGGAGTTTTGTAGCTCCAGTTATGGTCCAGAAATCACAGCTGGCCGGATTGAAAAATTGTAGAATTGACCATATCTATAGTGCATTGAACAGTGACTGCAACTGCCTTGTTGGATGGGTTCTGGTCATAATTTGGGGTAGGTTTCTTCATGAAAGTTGTTTTTCCATATCTTAACTTGTTGTTGTAAAAATTTCAGGTTGATTGGGTCATTCTACAATGAGTTATGGCCAAATGAACAATTACTGTTCATTTGGTCATTCTGCAGAATCTGGTTGTAGGACATCCGGATTGGGGCCAGTTTTGGTCCACTTTCTTTGGTCTTTTAGGCATGGTTTCTTCACCAAAATTGTGGCATTATATGTCTAGTTTCATGTCCAATTGGCCAAACACCAATTGAACCTACACAGCCAAAGTTATGGCTGTCCAAGTGGGCTGGAATCACAGCCTCACCTGCTGCCCTCACTAGGCAGCATACCAATTCATTTTGTAATACCCTAATTCACTTCAAATTTATGGTCAACTTACCTCAAATGGTCACTAATTGACCATTAGAATGTTCACTCACCATTTCAAAAGCAAAGTCCAAGTTTCACTCCCAAAACCCTAATTCCCATTATGAATTTACACAAGATACCTTAATTACCTCACTAATTCATTATCCATATATATATATTCTTTAATCATCATCTCTAGTCCATTCTAAGTCCATCAAAAACAATCAATCTTATTCCTTCCTTAGGGCTGCCGAAATTCATAGTGTACATACACATAAATTTTATTCATTTAGTTCACAAATCCTTACTCATTTTAAGTATCTAACATGAAATAAGAGAGATTTATGTATAAATAGGCACTAACCTCTTGTAGGGCAGAATTTTCCAAGCTTAAACTTCACTTTCTTTCCTTTTCTAGGCTACCAAACACTTTAGCAAGGTTGGGTGACCAATTTTAGTGAAGGGACTTAAGGGTTTTGAGTTAAGGTTAGAGAGATTTTCAAGCTTGAATGAAGAAAAGAAATGGAGGGTTTTCCTTGGCTATGGTGTGGCTGGAATGAGGGAAGAAGATGGCTATTTGCTTTTTAATTTCTTTGGTCTTTATTGTCTCTTTTATTAGTTAATTAAATGGTTGTTTAAATGTAATTGGTGGAAACTTTTAAATGACATCATAATGATGTCATAATTTATATTATATTGATTTTTCTTTTCTTTTCTTTTCTACTAACTTTAAATTAATTTTTCATCAACATTAATTCATATTTTATGTCATAATAATTATTTACTCAACTGGACAAGTCGGCCAAAAATCGTCTCTGAAGGCGAAATGACCAAAATGCCCTCCATTTGACTTAACGAGTCAAAATTGTCTGTACCGATTGAAACATTTTTCTAAATATTTTCTTGGCATTTTAATGCCATAGGAACCTCAATGACCCTTCTCTGGAGTCCCAAAAATTATTTTATGAAATTTTCCCCGGGTCTAGGGCTCCTAGTTGCGAGAACCGCAACTTCCCTCTGGGTTACCCATCGCTTGGGCACCGGCTCATTTAACTTGGTTGTATTTTATTTCTAAAATTTTTACTAAATTTTTCTTATTAATATTTGAGTTAATTATGGTTCCTCACTTTAGTTTAAATATTTTTCTGGACGTTCTAGCTTTCCGGATGCATAATCGTCACCTAATAGAGAATGTACGGAATTGCTATCGGGAGGGTGTTACAACTCTTCCCCTCTAATTTAAATTTCGTCCTCGAAATTTACCTGATGCAAACAGTTGAGGGAATTGTTGCCTCATCGTCTCTTACTTTTCCAAGTTGCCTCCTCTGTGTTGTGGTGCCTCCAAAGCACTTTCACCAGTGGAATCTGCTTATTTCTCAACTCTTTTACTTCCTGAGCCAGGATCCGTAGAGGTTCTTCTTCATATGTCAAATCCAGTTGTATTTCAATTTCTTCCCTGGAGATGACATGTGAAGGATCTGAGCGGTATCTTCTGAGCATGGACACGTAGAACACATTGTGGATCTTGTCCAGCTCTGGTGGTAAAGCTAGCCTATAGGCCACTGGACCCACACGTTCAATGACTTCATATGGGCCAATGAACCTAGGGCTTAACTTACCTTTTCTTCCAAACCTCAGTACTTTCTTCCACGATGACACCTTGAGGAACACTTTGTCGCCAACCACATATTCTTTTTCTTTTCTCTTCAAGTCGGCATAAGATTTTTGTCTGTCAGAGGCAACCTTCAGATTGGCTTTGATTAGTTTTACTTTTTCCTCAGTCTGTTTCACTAGGTCTGGCCCTACCAGTTTATCTTCGCCCAATTCAGTCCAGCACACTGGAGTTCTACATTTTCTCCCATACAGTGCTTAATATGGGGCCATTTGGATGCTAGCTTGGTAGCTATTGTTGTATGCAAATTCTGCCAGTGGGAGGTATCTATCCCAACTTCCCTCAAATTCAATGACACAACTCCTCAGCATATTCTCAAGGGCCTGACATATATTTCATGTTATTATTATCATTTCAGTTCAATATGTGCATTTGTTTAATTGGTTTCAATTGTTTACCTGGATTACTCTTTCTGATTGCCCATCCATCTGAGGATGGAAAGCTATGCTGAAGTGGTGTTGTGTACCCAAGGACTCATGCAACTTCTTCCAAAATCTTGATGTAAACCTTAGGTCTCGATCAGATATGATGGAAAGTGGAATTCCATGCAGTCTAACTATCTCACTGATATACAATTCTGCTAACTTCTCCAAAGGAGTAGTCACCCTAACTGGCAGAAAGTGTGCTGACTTTGTCAATCTATCAACTATCACCCATACTGCATCATGTTTCTTCTGGGTGAGAGGTAGACCACTTACAAAATCCATGGTGACCCGATCCCATTTCCATTCAGGTATGCATATAGGCTGTAGCAAACCTGATGGAACTTGATGTTCTGCCTTGACTTGCTGACATGTCAAGCATTTAGTCACATAGTCAATTATGTCCTTCTTCATACCAGGCCACCAATACTGAAGCTTCAGATCATGATACATCTTTGTACTTCCTGGGTGCATAGCATATACACTGGTGTGTGCCTCTTTTAGAATACTGGCCTTCAATTCCCCATTATCTGGTACACACAGTCTTCCTTTGTAATATAGACACCCATCTACTTTCACCCCATGGTCAGTTGCTTTTCCCTCTGAGATTTTGCTCATAATAGCCACTAGCTTCTCATCAACCTTCTGCCCATCTAAAATCTGCTGTAACAGGTTTGGCCTCACTTGCAACTCAGCCAAAATAGCTCCATCTCGAACCAAAGATAGACGGGCATTCAATGATCTCAAAGCTGTGATGGATTTTCTGCTCAAAGCATCAGCAACTACATTTGCCTTCCCAGGATGGTAGTCAATTACACAATCATAGTCCTTTAGGAACTCAATCCATCGCCTCTGTCTAAGGTTGAGCTCCTTCTAGGTTGGCAAATATTTTAGACTTTTGTGGTCTGTGTAAATGTAGCACTTTTCACCATACAAGTAATGCCTCCATATCTTCAGTGCGAAGATAATTGCTGCAAGCTCTAGATCATGGGTAGGGTAGTTCTGTTCATGTGGCCTTAACTGCCTGGAAGCATAAGCGACCACCTTCCCCTCTTGCATCAATACACACCCTAACCCATTATGAGAGGCATCACTGTAGACCACGAAGTCTTTTCCTGACACTGGCTGTGTTAACACTGGTGCCTCTGTCAACATAGCCTTCAACTTCTCAAAACTGGTCTGACACTTGTCATTCCAGTCAAATCTGACATTCTTGTGTAACAACTTTATCATTGGAGCAGCTATTAAGGAAAATCCCTTCACAAATCTTCTGTAATACCCAGCTAGCCCCAAGAAGCTTCTGACCTCAGTTGTATTCCTGGGAGGCTTCCATTCCATCACTGCTTCTATTTTCTTGGGATCCACTCTAATCCCATCAGCTGACACTATGTGTCCAAGGAATGCAATCTCATTCAACCAGAAGTCACACTTGGACAACTTAGCATACAGCTTCTTTTCTCTCAGGGTTTGCATAACAATCCTCAAATGCTCATCATGTTCTTCCCTGGTCTTGGAATACACCAAAATATCATCAATAAAGACCACTACGAACCAATCTAAGTGTGGATGGAAGATACGGTTCATAAGGTCCATGAATGCTGCTGGTGCATTTGTTAGGCCAAAGGGCATTACCAGAAACTCATAATGCCCATACCGGGTCCTGAATGCAGTCTTTGGCACATCTGCATCCTTCACCCTCAACTAATGATACCCTGATCTGAGATCAATCTTAGAAAATACTCCTGCTCCCTTCAACTGATCAAACATATCATCAATTCTAGGCAACGGATATTTGTTCTTCACAGTCACTTTATTCAACTACCGGTAATCAATGCATAGCCTCAAAGTCCCATCCTTCTTTTTCACAAACAGCACTGGAGCTCCCCATGGTGACACACTGGGGCGTATGAACCCCTTATCAAGCAACTCTTGCAACTGAGTTTTCAACTCCCTCAATTCAGTGGGTGCCATCCTATAAGGAGCAATGGAAATGGGTGCTGTACTCGGCAGTGTCTCAATAGCAAATTCGACTTCCCTTTCTGGTGGCAAACCAGGCAATTCTTCAGGAAATACTTCTGGGAAGTCTCTTACTGTGGGTATATTACTCAGGTTTGGCTTAGCCTGCCTAGTATCCACCACATGTGCTAGGTAGGCTTCACAGCCTTTTCTCATCATTCTTCTTGCAACTGTGGCTGAGATGACATTGGACAAGAAATCTGTCCTTTCCCCCACAACTGTGATCTCATCATCCCCATAAGTTTTCAAAGAAATTCTCTTCAATTTGCAATCAACTATTGCCTGATGACGTGACAACCAGTCCATTCCCAAAATCACGTCAAACTCATGGAAAGGCAACTCAATCAGGTCTGCCAAGAATTCATACCCCTGAATCCTTAACGGGCAACCCTTGTACACTTTATTCACACTACACTGTGGCCCAATGGATTAGTGACCAGAATGTCTTGGTCACTCTCCCCTACTAGTATCCCCCTTTCTACGGGTAGGTTGATGCAGATGTATGAATGAGTGGATCCTGGATCCACCAATGCATGCACAGATGTATTGTAGAGGGAGAACGTACCCCTGATGACGTCCGGGGCATCTTGCTCCTCCTGAGCTCTCATGGCATAAGCTCTGGCAGGTGGTCTGTTATCTGGCCTCTCTGCTGGCTCAGATGCAGGCCTCTGTGATGGTCCCACTACGTCAGATTTGCCAGATTTCCTACCCCTTTGTGGTGCAGGAGCAGGTCTGTCTGCTTGTGTTGGAGCAGCTGTAGTAGTTCTGCGTGGACAGTTCTTCAGCGATGCTCTGACCCACACCTTAGCGAGGCACGATCACTCTCAACCCTCCCCTTATGCCATTTCAAGCGGTGTGGACATGCGAGAAGATCTGGGCTGGTCCTGAACCCCATCCTCGGAGAGCGCCCACCGATGGTGTGGGTGACCTCTCCTAGGGGTAAGCGTGGCTGGGCCCCGAGGTGACCCGACCACTGTGATTGACTGAACTGCATGCAGGTGGACTCTTGAACTTCTTCCCAACTGCAGTAGATGAACTAGACTGACCTGGGCCCCTCTTCTGCTGTCTCTCTCTTCTGGTCTGCTCACTTATTCTAACCTTTTCAACCTTTATTGCAGCTTCCACTAACTTGGTGAAGTCTGTGATTCCCAAGGTAGTGATCATGATCTTTATGTTGTCATTCAATCCCTCTTCAAATCTCTTACATCTTTCAGCTTCATTAGGGACTATCTCCCTTCCGTAGCGGCTCAATCTGACGAATTCCTTCTCATACTTGGCCACTGACAGCTGTCTCTGCCTCAGATTAATGAACTCTCTTCTTCTCTCTTCCAGGTATACACTACCCACATATTTCTTCTTGAATTCGGAGAGAAAGAAGTCCCAAGTTACTATTTCATTTGTACTTCATTTGGACACAAGATCCCACCATTCATATGCATCGTCTTGCAACAGAGATATGGCAGCTTCTAAGTTTTGCTCTGGAGTGCAGTGGAGTTGTTTTAAAACTCTGCCTGTTCTGTTCAACCAATTTTTGGCTGCAACAAAATCGTCTTTTCTCTTGCCAAAGAAGTCCACTGCTCCAAACTTTCTCAATTTTTCCAGGTGTGATTTTGGTTGTGGAGGTGGTGGTGGTGGTGGCATTACCCCAGCCATTTGTTTGAAGAATTCGGCCATTTGTTGAAACATGGCCTGTGGAGGCTGAGCAGGCTCTGCTTGAGCTGGCGGAGCAGGTTCTCCCATACCCCCAGTCTCAGCTGCTATAGGTGGAGCATGACTCTCCACTTCCTCCTCAACTGCCCTCTGAGATGCAGGGTCCATATCCTATTCAAAATGACAAAGACAAACAGATATGCATTAGTGTCACCTCGACACTTACAAATGTAATGCATGGTATGGACTCAATCTAGGCCCAGAAACGCCTAAACCGTGCTCTGATACTAACTAAATGTGACACCCCTTACCCGTGTACAGTATATCCGAGTAAGTATGTCACACGGTGTACCGGCACACTCTATTTTACTTTAATTAATTTTTATAATAGTTTTGAATTTAACTTGTGAAATATAATTTATTTAAGCCTTTTATTAAAATTATAATTTATTTGAGGTTCCGAAAATTTTAAAGAAAATCCGGCAGAGTACTGGCTATAAAAGGAGAAAACAGTTCTTCGGAACCTGTGAAAAACACTTCTAATAATCATACTCAATCATTCTCAAACTCCAATATCAAAATCTCAATATTTTTCAATTTCCTTTCTCAATCATTCATCTCATGTGATAATCATGTACAAGTCACAGATAAATATCCACTTTTCCATTCACAAACACAATTTTCATTATTTACATGAACATCAAAATACATTACATAAGTTCATTTACATATGAGAAAATAAAAGTTAGTTACAAAATACCAAAATGAAACCTAGTGTCCTACCAATGCACTGTAGATGGTGAGGTGACACGGACACTATGCAGAGCTGCAGGATGGTCTCACCCAGTCTGCGGTCTCATCGGACTCTCGATCAAGATCTCCAGAACTCACGCGTGGCAAAAGCAACGCTCTAAGCAATAATGCTTAGTGGTGCCAATAATAAAATAAAAAGGAATAACAGAAATAAATATGCATTGAATGTATCGATGTTTTACTTGTTTTGTACTCGTTATAATCATTTATTTTGTTAACTTTATCCACTTTCATTCTTTTGGTTGCCCAAGTAACCTATCTTGAGCATCGGATTTGGATAAATGGGTAACCGCATCGAGTATCAAGTACCTCGCCGTCACACCATCGATCACATATGTATCTCGGTGTGCAAACAGTAATGCTAACAAGTCAGAATAATATGAGGCACGAGGCCAAGTCTCAACACAATGTCAAAATGGCTAAAAGCCATAAAATCAGAATGGCATAATGCCATGTGCGATCGCTAATCGAACCCTATTGGCATGCCAAACTATCCAAACCAATCTTGTTAGGTATACTAGGGCAATTGATACTTTTGAATTCTTCAATTTTTGAATTTCAAGTTTTTGGTGTCACTATTCACTTTATTAGTCAACAAAAATGTTGAATTTTGCATAGAAAATAGGTACATTGGTTTTGACACTCCCAACATACCACATTTTGCATTCAAAACTTGTTGGCATTAATCACCAATAACATTTCTAAGCTTAAACTAAGGGAGCAGAATTTTTCAGTTTTCATACCTAAACTTTACTATTCCATTAGTGACTGTTACGTGGAAATTTGAGAAAATGACAAATATGAAAGTTGTTCCTTATTTTGTCTAGTTGAATTTAGTTTTTTGAATCACTCCATTTTTAGTTTTGTAGCTCCAGTTATGGTCTAGAAACCACAGCTGGCCGGATTGAAAAATTGTAGAATTGACCATATCTACAGTGCAGTGAACAGTGACTACAACTGCCTTGTTGGATGGGTTCTGGTCATAATTTGGGGTAGGTTTCTTCATGAAAGTTGTTTTTCTATATAGTAACTTGTTGCTGTAAAAATTTCAGGTCAATTGGGTCATTTTACAATAAGTTATGGCCAAATGAACAATTACTGTTCATTTGGTCATTTTGCAGAATCTGGTTGCAAGACATCCGGATTCGGATTGGGGCCAGTTTTGGTCCACTTGCTTCGGTCTTTTGGGCATGGTTTCTTCACCAAAATTGTGGCATTATATGTCTAGTTTCATGTCCAATTGGCCAAACACCAATTGAACTTACACAGCCAAAGTTATGGCTTTCCAAGTGGGCTGGAATCACAACCTCACCTGCTGCCCTCACTAGGCAGCATACCAATTCATTTTGTAATACCCTAATTCACTTCAAATTTATGGTCAACTTACCTCAAATGGTCACTAATTGACCATTAGAATGTTCACTCACCATTTCATAAGCAAAGTCTAAGTTTCACTCCCAAAACCCTAATTCCCATTATGAATTTACACAAGATACCTTAATTACCTCACTAATTCATTATCCATATATATATATTCTTTAATCATGATCTCTAGTCCATTCTAAGTCCATCAAAAATAATCAATCTTATTCCTTCCTTAGGGCTGCCGAAATTCATGGTGTACATACACATAAATTTTATTCATTTAGTTCACAAATCCTTACTCATTTTAAGTATCTAACATGGAATAAGAGAGATTTATGTATAAATAGGCACTAACCTCTTGTAGGGCAGAATTTTCCAAGCTTAAACTTCACTTTCTTTCCTTTTCTAGGCTGCCAAACACTTTAGCAAGGTTGGGTGACCAATTTTAGTGAAGGGACTTAAGGGTTTTGAGTTAAGGTTAGAGAGATTTTCAAGCTTGAATGAAGAAAAGAAATGGAGGGTTTTCCTTGGCTATGGTGCGGCTGGAATGAGGGAAGAAGATGGCTGTTTGCTTTTTAATTTCTTTGGTCTTTATTGTCTCTTTTATTAGTTAATTAAATGGTTGTTTAAATGTAATTGGTGGGAACTTTTAAATGACATCATAATGATGTCATAATTTGTATTATATTGATTTTTCTTTTCTTTTCTTTTCTACTAACTTTAAATTAATTTTTCATCAACATTAATTCATATTTTATGTCATAATAATTATTTACTCAATTGGACAAGTCGGCCAAAAATCATCTCTGAAGGCGAAATGACCAAAATGCCCTCCGTTTGGCTTAACGGGTCAAAATTGTCTGTACCGATTGAAAAATTTTTCTAAATATTTTCTTGGCATTTTAATGCCATAGGAACCTCAATGACCCTTCTCTGGGGTCCCAAAAATTATTTTATGAATTTTTCCCTAGGTCTAGGGCTTTTAGTTGCGAGAACCGCAACTTCCCTCTGGGTTACCCATCGCTTGGGCACCGGCTCATTTAACTTGGTTGTATTTTATTTCTAAAATTTTACTAAATTTTTCTTATTAATATTTGAGTTAATTATGGTTCCTCACTTTAGTTTAAATATTTTTCTAGACGTTCTAGCTGTCCGGACCGACACTGGTCACCGGAACAGTAGAATGTACGGAGTTGCTACCGGGAGGGTGTTACAGCTATTGCTAATAGAATCCTAATTGATTTAAGCATGGCAACAGGTGAGAAAGTCTCCTCATAGTCGATTCCTTGCCTTTGGCGAAACCTTGCCTTATAGGTCTCTACCTTTTCATCAGAACCAATTTTCTTCTTGAAAACCCATTTGTTCCCTATATGTACAATACCTTCAAGTGGGTCAACAAGATCCCAAACTTGATTCTTATACATGGAATCAATCTCGGATTTCATAGCATCAATCCATTTTGAAGATTCTATATCTGATATAGCTTCTTCATAGGTAAGTGGATCATCTCCATGATCAACTTCTTCATGAGTAGACAACTCTTGTTCTTCTTCATGAAGGAAACCATATCTCACTAGTGGGTGAAATACTCTGGTTGTTCTACGAGGAATAGCTGTAGATTTTTCATCAATAGGTGTAGGTTGACTAGATGGATCTATATCCATCTGATCTGTTGGTTGGTCAGAATTCTCCAATTCTAACTCTATTTGCCTTCCTTTGCCTCCTTCCTGAACAAACTGTTGTTCAAGAAATGTGGCATCTCTACTTACCACAACCTTTTGTGATGTAGGCAAATAAAAATAATATCCAAAACTATCTTTTGGATATCAAACAAATCGACCATTTCCTGATCTCATTTCCAATTTATCAGTGTTCAGCTTTTTGATATAAGCTGGACAACCCCAAATCTTAACATGCTTAAGACTTGGTTTTCTTCCATGCCATATCTCATAAGGTGTGGAAGATACTGATTTTGATGGAATCCTATTCAGAATATGCAAAATTGATTCTAATGCAAATCCCCAAAAGGAGATTGGCATATCATTATAGCTCATCATGCTACGTACCATATCCAATAGGGTACGATTCCTCCTTTCAAATACACCATTTAGCTGTGGTGTTCCTGTAGGAGTCAGTTGAGAAACAATGTCATGCTCTCTCAAGTATTCATCAAATTCAGTACTCAAGTATTCACCTCTACGATCTGATCGAAAAGCTTTAATACTCTTTCCCGTTTGATTTTCTACTTGAGATTTAAATTCTTTGAGCTTTTCAAAGGATTCATGTTTGTATTTCATCAAATACAAATACCCAAACCTTGATTTATCATCAATAAAGGTAATAAAGTAATGAAAATAACCTCTAACTATTTCTTTAAATGGACCACATACATCACTATGTATTAGCTCTAAAATATTTTTAGCTCTTAGTCCTTGTCCTACAAACGGTGTTCTAGTTATTTTGCCCTGAAGGCAAGATTCACAAGTTGGAGTAGGCTCAGAGCCCACTGAGGATAGAATCCTCATTTTCTCCAGTTTTGCAATCCTATCTTCTGCAACATGACATAACCTTAAGTGCCAAATATATTTTGAACTTGAGTTGATTTTCACCATGGCATTGCATTCATTTAGATCACTTGCATTCATTTTGTGTTTGTCATTATTATCCAAATAATAAAAACATCATTCATATAACCCGAAATAACATATTTATTTCCAAAATAAATATTGCAAACATTATCTGTGAACTGAAATTCATAGCCATTTCTAGTCAAACTAGATATAGAAATGATGTTCTTAAAAGCATCAGGTACATATAAAATATTATTCAAACACAAAACATGTCCACACATGTAAAAAGATTTAGATCCTATGGCTAAAGCGTCAATAGTTGAGCCATCGCCAATCAGGAGTCTAACATCTCGGAAACACAAGCTGCTACTATTTGCTAGTTCCTACATATCATAAGAAATGTGAGAACTGGTGCCAGTATCTAAAACCCAAGCTATAGATGAACTATGAGTATCATCAGAATTTAAATAACAAGATATGAACATACCTTCCGAAGGTGTATCCTTCTTGCCCTTTAGAGAAGCAAGATACTCTGGGCAGTTCCTTTTCCGGTGCCCATCCTTCCGGCAATGGAAACACTTTTCTTTGCCTCCATCAGCTTTAGTCTTCCCTTTCTGTTTGGCTATTTTCTTTGAAGGACCAGGAATCTGAAGTTTCTTTTCCTTATTGCCCTTTTTCTTGTTGGACTTTCCAGCAGAAAAAAGATGCAATCAAAGCTACCTCTTTTCCTTTATTGCCGGCATATTCTTTTGGGCAATAACCAGCATGTTCAGTAAACTAGCTAAGGTGCATTCCTGTTTAGTCATATGGAAATTTGTTACAAAATTACCAAATGACTCAGGAATGGACTGAAGGATCAAATCCGTCTGCTGTTGGAAATCCATGTTAAAGTCAAGATGTTCCAGCTGCTCAATCAGCCGAATTATCTTGTGGACACGATCCCTAACATTTTGTCCCTCAGACATCCTCATCCGGAATAGCTGTCTAGATATCTCATACCTAGCGTTCCTGCTATGCTCACCATACAATTCTTGTAGGTGAAGAAGGATCTCACTCGCACTCTGCATGTAACACCCCTCACCCAACTACAGTATAGCCGAGCAAAGTGTGCTACATTCAGTGCCGGAGCACCCTATCTTATCTTACTTTATTCCTTTAATAATTTGATCTCGTTATATTTTAATATCAATTATTTTTAGATGGAGAAACTAGCAGAGTTTCCCCTATTTTATTATCAGTTGATGTACTTCACTATTCACCTGCTTGAAAATTCAACAATAATTTCACAATAAAAAATATCAATCATGTTATCATATTCATCTTAGATTAAATTCCTATAATTCACATACTCATTTGTATATCTCAATTTCATATTCATTTCCAAGCATTTCCATTCATGCGCAATTTATATATATAAATTCTCAAGTTTTATTAATTTACATGATTTACAGACTGATTACATAAATTCATAATTTACATGATCTACAAATTAATTATAGTTCCATAATCTATATTTCGACATACAATTCATAGTTTACGTTACAGATAATAACTGATTATAACATAATATAATCTATATGGGCCCTATCTACATGCATTGCTGACGAAGTGACAACCTTTGACACTCTGCAGATCCGGACTCCAAAATTTCTGTTTAGTATTCATTGGACTTTAACTTCAGTACCTGCGCGAGGAAACAAATCCATCGCGCTAAGCATTGCTGCTTAGTGGTGCAATAATATAGCAAGAAAATAATATAAAAATAAAGGTAGAAATAAACCATAGTTCGAAAAATTTAGATTTATAATTAATTTAGTTTCTAATATTAACTGTCCTCTATCCTGCCATGTTCTTCTTTGGAGGTGCTCAGTTCAGAAGTTTGCATTAATAATGTACCAGATACGAATAATCTAAAATTTAAACTTATGCTTATATTCTTATGTAAGTCACATTTGTAATGTTATTTAAGTTATAATTCTTCTACTAGTCTTTTTATCACTTCCTTGATACTTTCTAAATTGTTACAATCATTTTGAAATATTTAAAATTGTTAGAACTAATTTAATTTACTTCAGACCCTTCTAAGAAACAAAATTTTGAAGCTAATCTAATTTATTTCAGAACTTCTTACTCATTTATTTGCTTTCTAGCATTTTTAATTGCTAATATTCGTAACTTATTTTAATAAATTAGACTGCCCAAGTAACCTACGATAGGTTGACTAAACTGGATAACGGGTCGTTGACACTGGACACTGCGGTGCCTCGGGCCATCATACCATGGGACACAGAACGTTAACCACGTATGCAGTCAGTATGGCTAAAAAGCCATGATAACACATAATCGGGCTTTAAGCCATGAGTGTGGGCATAAAGCCATGAATACGAGCATAAAGCCATGAATACATGCGTAAAGCCTTTCGCAGTACTGCTAAAACAATGCCCTATTGGCATGCCAAACTATCCAATCTGACACACATGTCTAGGCAATACAAGGGCATATAATATCATTAAATATTAATATATTGTGTTTTATGACTTCATTATTTCATGATAAATTTCAATCATAATTTATACATTCATTTGATCATTTATATGATCACAATTCACATCAATTATCCTTTTATACCATTGTACTCAAAGTACTTTTCCTTTCTACAATAATGAGAACTAATGTCTTATTCATACATTAATATGGTTCATTTATTCATTTCATATTGATCACAATTCTAAACAATGGTTCACATGTACCATTGTATTCAAAACATTTTTCCTTTCTCTCTTGCTAGGAACTTAAATCCCAAATGGTACTTTTATCTCATTTATACATTCAACAATCCATTCATGTAAAGAACATTTCATACTTCAAGTTGTTTTGCTAATATACTATGAATTCCACTGGTATTGGGAGTATAAATCTCAATTACCTATTCTAAGTAATCCATGAACATTTCATGGATTCCAAATTTCATGCTTTAATTTTCTCTACCAATTTAGTTCTTACACTTTGTGTCTTTGTATTACTATTCACTCAAATTGTTGACTTTTTAAGACATAATAAATTTATTGAACCTAAGTTCACCAAGATACCACATTTTGCATTCTAAAGTTGTTGGTATTGGTTGCCAATATCATTTCAAAGCTTATTGCATGTTATTCTAAATTTTCAGATTTCATACCCTAGGTTTACTGTTCCATTGGTCATTTGTACAGTAGGAATTTGACAAAATTGTCTTCATGAAAGTTGTTCTTTATTGTGTCTAGTTAGATTTCTTTTTTTGAATCACTCCATTTGGAGTTTTGTAACTCAAGTTATGGTCATTTTACCATAACTGGCCGGATTGACTTGTACCCAGAATTTCTGGGCAATATGGTTCTACCAGATTTCGTGACCTAAGTTTGGTTGGAAATTTGACTAGGTTATGATCAGAATTTGGATTTGTGTTCTTCAAGAAAGTTGTAGGGCTATGTCTTAGCTTTCTGTTGGTAAAATATCAGGTCAATTGGACCTTTCTACACTGAGTTATGACTAAATGAATAAATACTATTCATTTGGTCATTTTGCCCAGGTAGAATGTAAGTCACTCGGATTAGAGCAATTTTTAGGTCAACTTTGTTTGGTTTTCTGGGCAGGGTTTCTTCACCAAAGTTGTGCCATTATATGTCTAGTTTCATGTTCAATTAACCTTGCATAAATTGAACCTATACAACTCCATTTATGGCTGCCCAAACCTACTGGACTCACAACCAGTCCTGCAGGTCACCAAGGGCAGCATGCCTAAACTCA
Organism: Hevea brasiliensis; assembly: GCF_030052815.1. Lineage (NCBI taxonomy): Eukaryota > Viridiplantae > Streptophyta > Magnoliopsida > Malpighiales > Euphorbiaceae > Hevea > Hevea brasiliensis. The sequence continues at coordinate 46,983,645 of NC_079505.1, forward strand.
ACTCCATTATCCTTACTCACTTCAATTCCTCCTCACACACATTCAAATGGTACTAATTGACCATTACAATGTTAATATACCATTACATGAGCAAACCCTAACTTCATGCCTCAAACCCTAATTTTCAAATATCCATTCATGCACATACATCAATTAAACATACTAATTCATTATCACTCTACATATACACTTCAAACACCACCTCTAATCCACTTTAATCCATTAAAATAATCATAACTACTTCCCTCCATACAGCTGCCAAAATTTTTAGAGGCCCAAACATGCACATACTTATTCAATTTTCTCAATTTCCTAGCATAAATAATGTTACTAGCACAAAATCTAAAGAAAAAGAGAAGAAATAAGCACTAACCCTTGTGTGAGCAGAATTTTCCCTCATCCAATCTTAAATTTTCCTTCACTTTCTTTGCTTTTCTTGGCAGCCAAACACTTCCTCAAGGTGTAAGAATAATTTTTTGTGAAGGGGCCTAAGGTTTTTGGGGTGAAAAACTTGGGGAAATCAAGCTTGCAAGACCAAACAATGGTGGAAACCCTCTCCTCTCTCTCTCTACATTTTGGCTGCCCAAAGGAGAAGATGGGAGTGCATATTGGTTTTATCCTTTTTAATTAGTTTGTCAAGTTGTGATTGGGTAGAGAGTGTTTAATGACATCATGTGATGTCATAATTCCTAATTTCTTTCATTTTTCTTTCCTTTTCTTTTCTACTCATTTTCAATTAAATTTTTAGCAATATTTGTTCACATTTTATGTCATAATAATTATTTACTTAACTAGACAAGTTGGCCAAAAATCATCTTTGAAGACAAAATGACCAAAATGCCCTCCATTTGGCTTAACAGACTAAAATTGTCTGTACCGATTGAAATTTTTTTCTAAGCATTTTCTTGGTATTCTAATGCCACAGAAACCTCAATGACTCTTCTCTGGAGTCTCAAAAATTATTTCACAAATTTTCTCCCGAGTTTAGGGCCTTTAGCTGCGAAGACCGCAACTTCCCACTGGGTTACCTATCGCTAGGGCATCGGTTCATTTAACTTTGTTGTATTTTATTTCTAAAATTTTTTCTTAATTTTTCTTACACTTATTTGAGTTATTTACGACTCCTCACTCTAGTCTAAATATTTTTCCAAACATTCTAGTTGTCCAGACTGACACCGGTCACCAGAACAGCAGAATGTGTGGAATTGCTACCGTGACGAATATTTTTCCAGACGTTTTAGCTGTCCAAACCGACACCGGTCACCAGAACAGTAGAATGTGCGGAATTGCTACAGTGAGAGTGTTACACTGCATGTTCTCATGCTGCTTCTGTAACTCATTACTCATGGAAGCAAGCATGTAACACTTAGCTCTCATATCATGCTCCTTCCACTTGTCCAAAGTTGCACGTTCCTCTTGAGTGGCCTCTGGAGGTAAGGGACCAGGAAGATTTGAGTCAAGAACATATCCTATATGTTCAAGGTTCAGGACAAGTTTCAAATTTCTTAGCCAATCAGATAGATTAGGTCCTGTTAACCTATTGCGATCAAGTATGCTTGCAAGGATATTAGATGGTGGTGGTTGTTCTGTGCTCATTATTATCAGAAAATTAACTACAGAAAATAACTAGATTAATTAGTAAATGTATTGTGTATTTAACCAAAATGATTATGGTCTTTTAATCAAATTGGTCCTCCCACTAACTTAGCGAATCCTACATTTCCAAAGTAAAAAACGAAAATCCTAGTTTGATGGATTTCTAGTGGCTGATTGAATTCTTATAGTCCTATTGATCATCCTCAGGCACATCCATTATTGGAATTATAATAAACTATAAGTGAGCAACTCCTTGCCCATCACAACTCATGTGAGGTTCAATCCTTTACCTAGCCCCTAATGCTAAAAATCTGAGGCACATCTATTATTGATTTATCTTGCATTAGTTAAGTTGATCCCATTGAGCCAGTAAACATGCAAATAATTTTAATGTCCTCAGGCACATCCATTATTGGCCACCAAACTATTTACATATTTACAACATCTTATGCTTAACAATTATTCTCAAGAAAATCTCTTAAATTAATTACATAATATGCAACTATTTAAAATTTTTTAAAATAATTGCCCCAATGGAGGGCCCATGTTATAATTACTTTAATTCTAGCATATCCAACTTAATCATTTGTTTGGAAGATTTTGTGGTCGTCTTAATTACTATTATGGTCTCACTTTGCACATTATCCATTTAGCATGCATATATCATATACTTGCATACATTCCCATACATCTCATGCATTTATGAATAAACAGTAAATATGGTATGATCATGGACTTTCTAAGGGATTCAACTCTGAGCCACCAAGAATTGAATTAGGGTATTCATAGGTGCATTTCATTCATTCATATTACAAGAGTTGCTGAATGAGTACATAATCAATACTTGATCTTGAATTCCTCCCACTGGTCCCACCAATGCTCTTGACCTCCTTGATCTTCTTGCAATCCAATTATATAGTAATCCTTGGCATACCAAGGCGAATTTACAAGAACTAAATAAATGAAATTACAACCCAAAATTATTACAATCTTAATAATACATGCCCAAAAACAAATTAAAATAAATAAATTAATTTACAACACAAAGAAACATAAAAGAAATAAATCCAATCACATTGGTCTTTTATAGTCCATGATCATCCATCATGCATATCACTATTTAATAATTAAATAAAACATACATACTTAAATTAAATTGAATATCTCATATTTAACTTAAAAATCCAGATTTGAATATGATTCAAACAAATTTAAAAATTCAGATTTGAATCACATTTTGAATCACATTCAAACAATTTTAAAAATTTAGATTTGAATCACATTCAAACAAATTCAAAAATTCAAATTTGAATCACATTCAAACAACCTTTAAAATTCAGATATGAATCACATTTAAACAACTTTAAAAATTCAGATTTGAATCATATTCAAACAACTTTTAAAATTCATATTTGAATCACATTCAAACAACTTTAAAAATTAAGATTTGAATCAAAATTTAATTGTGTGATTAAAACTCTAATTAAACAATTTAGTTAGACATAAAATAAACATAATTATGAGCATTAGATCATACAATAATTGCACAAACATTGCCCAAACCATGCGCACCATCAGAAGTGCACAAACCATGCGCACATGTGGAGTCTTCATCACGCCGCCACCTTTATCATTGCAACCAGCAATGGATCTATCATCTCATGATCAAACCACACAATTAAATCATATAAGCAACAATCTAAATGGCAAATATAGTGGCTCTAATACCAATTGAAGGAGCAGAAGCATGAAAAACACAAGTTTAGATCATTGAAATTCAAAATTTTTCATATAGGGTCACAGGCATCATGCAATATTTATTTTTATCTATTTGATTTCAATGATAAATAGTATATTAAAACTCTTTTAATATATTTTTTGATCTATATTTGCCATTTAAGATTTTAGAATTAATCATATTAATTATTAGAACCCTAGATTAGATTAAGAATAAGTGCACTAACCTTTTATTTGGCACCTTTGGGATGCGTCTTTAGGACACCAGATGCTGTCCCTCTAGCTTGTCCACACCAAGATCACCTATGGGAGCCCTTGAACAGCTTCTAAAGCTTCTTCTATGAATTAGAAAATCAAGTTTTTCCCTTTGAGAGATTACAGATGTAAACAGGACACTAGAAACAATTTCTAGTATTTTTAATTCAAGAGATTGTTTGCTAATCTCTTTGAATTGATGAGAGATAAAGAAGAAGAGAAGGGATGGCAGCCAAGGGTGGCGACACAAAGAGAATGAGCAGCTTCTTCTTTTTGTTCTTTCATCCTTACACTTATATAGCTAGGTCATCATTTAAAACCCTTGCCACATGTCACCTTTTGATTAGCTCTAGGTTTAATTGACCCAATCACATTGTGCCAAGTGTCAAACCTATATTTAATCTTGACTTTGATCATCTTACATGATTAAAAGACATATTGCAAGCTTATGTGTAGCACCATGTGTCACCATCTCATGGTGCCACATGTCACCCTGTGAAATGACCAAAATACTCCTGTGTCTTAATTTTGAGTTCTCAACCCAAAATAATTATTTCTCTTATTCTAATCAATTTATATCAAATATAAATTAATTAATTAATCTTTATTAATTAATTTCTCATTAATTAAATTCATATTTAAACACTTTAAATATAAATTTAACTTATACTATACATCCAATAACCTAGATTTGGTTTCAAGCCATGCTAGAGACTTTGCAATCTGATTGCAAACCAAACCTATTTAATTAATCAATTAAACTCTTTAATTAATTAATTAATTAAATCATATTTAATTTGGTGATTACTTGTGTAAGTGTATGACTTACTAGGCTCATCACTAATTGGCAATGAGACATGATATCAACTTTTAATATCATCAGAACTCTTTCTTACCATAAATGATTTCTCTAAATCATTTTATGCATCTCATAGACCATGGTTAACACCTAGCATAGCATGCCATGGCCACCCAATTAGTAATAAGGTTTACCTTAAATGAACCTATAATCATATGTTACAATGCACTAGAATCTCTCTGTTACAAAATCCTAATTCGAGCTGGAGTCATGGTTTATGTCAAACCCCATTTGCTATGAATATTATATTCTCTTTTAATTCCAGTTCTTGATTAAAAAGATTTTCTCATCAAAAACTCTTTTTTGAATAAATCTATTTGTCCTGGCTAGGAACTTGAAACAGCAAGAACAATTAAATGAACATAGGATTTTATCCCTATTTACTTAGAGGAACAGATTCCATCTTGATCAACACTTGCCTCCATATATAACTAGTAGGAGCCAACACATGCCCATATACCCATACACAGTACAAGTATGAAAGCAATATCAAACTCAAACCACCTATATACAAGATAACTATGCTATCTCAGGTCTAAAGATTATATGCACTAATATGATTTATGACAATGCATTAACAAGAATAAACTCCATATGCTTGTCATAAGTGTCACTGGTTCGACCTACTTATCATGTATAAGTGCCTATCATGTTTGTTACATGGCATGAGACTCACCATTCCATCTTATTTACATATCATATAAATAACTTGGGAACAAACATGAATACAATCTTTCTGGATAAGTTATATGAATGATTTGGATAGCATATGAATTTATCCTTATTTATGAAGGGTAATGAATCCCATCTTTGAAAGAGGAATTACACCAATTGCAGGAACAATTCATCAATAGGTGCAATTATTTTAAATTTAAATTTTTTTACAACCTAGGGTTTCATGCATCAAGTAACCACATTAAACTACTGAAAAGCACATCATTTAGTCACACTAAATCATGTTTTAAATACTAATTAAGCCTAACTACCATTAGGAAACATTTTCTCCAAAATTAAACAAGTTAGGGTTTTGGAGAATTTCTTACCCAATAGGCACATAATCAAATTCTCAGCACCTTATCCAGGAAGCTAGGACACCAATCGTTAGCCCTTCAGCTTGTCCACACAAGTTCCTTGATCAAAGCTCCCCGATCAACTCAAAATTCCTTCTTTAGCCTCCTTATGGTTTGGCCAACAATAAGAAGAGAGGAAGAGTGTATTGTTTTTGAGTTTTCTCTCTTTGGAAGTGGTGAGAAACACTTTCTCACTTGCAATTCAAGATCAACAACACTTGGTGTTCTTCAATTTTTATCTCAAGGATGAAGATGAAACTAAAGAGAGGAGGGGGGAGAATTGCTAACTACGAATGGGATGAAGAAGAAGAATTAATTTCCCTCTTATCTCTTTTACAAATATCTTAACTTTACATTTAATATTAGCTAATAAATGCTTACTTCTAATTGGATAATCAAAAGAGTTGTTCCAATCTAATTGGTACACTTGTTAATGCTTAATATTAACCATAAAATTAAGACTTGATTAATTAACATTAATCTTGCCATTTAATTAATTAATCAACCATTAATTAATCAAATTTCCTCTCATGTTTGACCAAGTCAATATGGTCAAACTTTGACAAGTTAAACTTTGATAAGTCAAAATTCATCTTCTTCCTTATGTTAATTTTCAAGTTTATATTTAAACACTTTAAAAACATTAACTTGAATGCTTCCATTGATAAATTTAGTTCTAAGTCATGCTAGGGACTTTGCAATCTAATTGCAAACTAAATTAATTAATTAAATTAATCAATTAAACACTTTAATCAATGAATTAAATTAATTTTGCTTTGATCAAATTGCTCTTATGTGTGTGACTTACTAGGTTCATTACTAATTGACAATGAGAACAATATTAACTGCTTAATATTATTGGAACCATTCCAAACTCAAAATGAAAATTTCTTTTCATTCAAGTTCTCATAAGTCATAGTTGACATCTAGCATTTTGTGCTATGACTTCCCAATTAGTTATGAATTAGTTCTCCAATTCATGAACCTTAGATCATACATACTATGCACTAGAATCTCTACATTACAAAATCCCAATTCAAGTTGGAGTCATGGTTTATGCCAAATTCCAATTGTATTGAATCATATGTTCTCTTTTGATTCTAATTCTTGATTCATAAGGCTTACTTATTAGAAACTATTTTCTGACTAAGTCTATCTGTCTTGGCCAGGAAATTGAATCATCAAGAACAATCAAATAAACATAGGATTTTATCCCTATTTACTTAGGGTAACGGATCCCATCTTAACTAACACCTATCTCCATATATAACTAGTCGAAGTCAACACATGCCCATATACTCATACCTAGTATAAGTGTGAAAGCAGTATTAAACTCAAACTACCTATATATAAGATAACTGTGTTATCTCAGGTTAAGGGATTATATGCACTATTATGATCTAGATGACTTTGTATTGACAAGAGTAAACTCCATGTATAAGCTATCTTGTGTCATTGGTTCGGCTTACTTATCATATAAGCACCCACCATGTTTGTCATATGATATGAGACTTACCATTCGATCCTATTAGTATCTCATATTAATCCATGGAAACAAACACAAGGGACAATCTTTCTAGATAAGTCATGCCCAATGAAATATCCTAGATTGTGAACCAAATTTATAATACTTGTACTAGATAGTTCTATCACTCATATTTTTAACAACTTAAGAATAAAACATCTAATAAGATATCAAAGGGCCTTTTCAAATTAAATTCAAGCCATGAAACATAAATGAAAAGAATAATTGCCATTAAATAAAAATAATTATTTACATGATACAGTACAATGATATGCTCTAGGGCATATTACTAACAATCTCTCACTTGCACTAGAGCCATTCATTATAAAATCTAAAACCTATCTTATTAAGATGTTAGTCTAGTTGGTTTTGTGTCATGGCTTTGGTCAAGGGATTAGCCAGATTATTATCCGAAGCTATTTTCTGCACGGCTACATCGCCTCTTCCAACTATCTCTCTAATAATATGATATCGCCTTTCTTTGTGTTTGAATTTTTGGTGAGACTGGGGTTGCTTTGCTTGTATAACCGCACCATTGTTATTACAATATAGTGAAATTGGTGATATAATTGATGGAACCACTCCAAGTTCTATTACCAACTTCTTAATCCAAATAGCTTCCTTTATAGCATCTGATGTAGCAATATACTCAACTTCTGTAGTGGAGTCTGCAATTGTTAACTGCTTGGAACTCTTCCAACTTATTGCTCCATTACATGTGTACACAAAATCAGAGATAGACTTTCTATCATCCACGTCTAACTGAAAATCAAAATCTATAAAGCCATCTATTTAGAGATCACCTCCTCCATATATGAAGAATAAATCCTCAGTTCTTTTCAAGTACTTAAGGATATTCTTGATAGCTGTCCAGTGGTCCACATTGGGATGGATTAAAACCTGCTAGTCAAACTAATAGCGTAAGCGATATTCGACCTAGTACACAATATTGCATACATTAAATTTCCAATTGCTGAAGCATAAGAAATCTTGGCCATTCTCTGTTTTTCTGTAACACCTCTCACCCGACTACAGTGTAGCCGAGCAAGGCATGCTACATTCGGTGCTGGAGCACCCTAACTTACCTTACTTTATTTCTTTCAAAATTTTGTTTTTGTTATATTTAATATCGATTATTTTTTTACGAAGAAACTAACGGAGTATCCCCTATTTTATTTTCATTTGACGTGTTTTACTATTCATCTGTTTGAAAATTCACCAATATTTTCTAATTATAATCTCATCCATACTCATATCATCATTTGAAAAATCATTATGTAACTCAAATCTATACTCATTTGTACAAATTCATTCATGCTCCATTCTTAAAGCAAAATTCTCAAATTTGCATTAATTTGCATCATTTGCAATAATTAAATAAATCCTTAATTTTTATGATATACAAATTAATTACAATTTGCTAATTTATATTACAATATAAGAAATAAATAACATACACAAAATACATGATATGCTTAATGTGAGCCCTATCTACATGCATTGCTGAGGAGGTGACAACCTTGAACGCTCGCAGATCGTAACTCCAAAATCTCTGCTTAGTATTCATTGGCTTTAACTTCATTACTGCGAGGAAACAATTCCATCGTGCTAAGCATTGCTGCTTAGTGGTGCAATAATATAACAAGGAAATAATATACAAATAAAGATATAAATAAAATATAATTTAAATAATTAAGATTTATTTATACTTCACATGTGATTCTAAAATTTAATATGTTTTATCATAATTTAGTCTTCTTTGGAAGTGTTTATTTCGTCAATGTACAATAATAATGTACAAAGAAAAATGATCTGAAAATAATAAATTTATGCTTATATTATTATATAAGTCACATTTGCAATATTTATTTATGCTATAATTTTTTCTTTGCTAATCTTTTAGCATTTTCTCTATACTTGCTAGGTTGTCTCAGATTATCTCATAATAAGTAAATTTTAATATCTGTCCAGTTCATTTCGATTCTTTCTAATAAATAACTATTCTAATTTATTTTAGGTAATCTTACTCATTTATTTTATTTAATTTCTAATATTTTTAATTGCTAATATTCTTAACTTATCTCAATAAATTTCACTGCCCAAGTAACCTATGACAGGCTGACTAAACTGGATAACGGGTCGTTGGCACTGGACACCACGGTGTCTTGGGCCGTCATACCATGGGACGCAGAACGTCAACCACGTATGCAGTCAGTATGGCTATAAAGCCATGATAACACATAATCAGGCATAAAAGCCATGAATGTTGGCATAAAGCCATGAATGCGAGCATAAAGCCATGAATACGGCACAAAGCCATGAATACAGGCATAAAGCCTTTCGCTGTACTGCTAAAACAATACCCTATTGGCATGCCAATCTATCCAATCTGACACACGTGTCTAGGCAATACATGGGCACATAGTACCATTAAATATTAATATATTTTGTTTTATGACTTTATTATTTCATGATAAATTACAATTATAATTCATACATTCATTTGATCATTTATATGATCACAATTCACAACAATGGTGTTCATATACCATTGTACTCAAAACATTTTTCCTTTCTCTTATAAAGAAAACTAATGTTCCATTCATATTTTCATGTTATTCATTTATTCATTACAATATTTATATGAATTCATAACTCATACAAGGTGTTATTATCTTATTTGTAAAGTAAACATAAATCCTAATGTGAACCTCATCCCATTTATACTCAACAATCCATCTAGTTTAATGTCATTTCATATTCAAGTGGTATTACTTATGTTTTATTAGACCTACTAGCAATGGAAATAAATCTTAACTATATACTCACATAACTTAAATGTTCATTAAGTCATTTAGGTAAATTACTATTTCTATTTCAAGTAATCCATGAATGTTTCATGGATTCCAAATTTCATACCTTAATTTCCTCTACCAATTTAGTTATTATACTTTGTGTCTATGTATTACTATTCACATTACTATTCACTCAAATTGTTGACTTTTTAATACATAATAAATTATTGAACCTAAGTTCTCAAAATACCACATTTTGCATTCAAAATTTGTTGATAGTGGTTGCCAATACCATTTCCAATCTTAATGTTAATTGGGCAGAATTTTCAGTTTTTATGCCTTGTGTTTTCTGTTCTATTGGTCAATTTTGTAGTGGGAATTTGGCAAAATAATCAACATGAAAGTTGTTCCTTATTTTGTCTAGTTGAATTTCTTTTTTTGAATCACTCCATTTGGAGTTTTGTAGCTCAAGTTATGGTCATTTTACCATAACTGGCCGGATTGAAATTTTTCTGGACTGACCATATCTACAGTGCAGTGAACAGTGACTTCAACTCACTTGTTGGATAGGTTTTGCTCATAATTTGGTTAGGTTTCTGCATGAAAGTTGTTGGTCTATATCTCAGCTTATTGTGGGTAAAATTTCAGGTCAATTGGACCATTCTACACTGAGTTATGGCCAAATGACTAAATACTGTTCATTTGGTCATTCTGCAAAAATAGACTGCAGGTCATCCAGATTTGGGCAAGCTTTTGGTCCACTTGGTTTGGTCTTATGGGCGTGGTTTCTTCACCAAAGTTGTAACATTATGTGTCTAGTTTCACGTACAATTGGCCAAATACCAATTGAACCTCTACAATTCATGTTATGGCTGCCCAAACCTGCTGGACTCATGTCCAATTCTGCAGGTCACCTAAGGCAGCCACACTAAACCTAAATCCCATCACTAAACACACTTCATTTCTTGTTTACTAATAACCAAATGGTCACTAATTGACCATTAAAACTCACTTTCATCATTACATGATCAAAGTCTCAATTTCATGCTCAAACCCTAACTCAAATTTCCAATTCATGGCATACACACACCAAACTCATACCAAATCACTTTATCCATCATCTATACTCATCAATAACATAATTAAGGCACTTAATTTCATCAAAAACCAACAATCCTTAAACTTTCTCATGGCTGCCAAATTTAGAGATTTCATTTACTCAAGTTTTTCTTTTAATTTCACACAATTTCTACTTGATTTAGCATGCTTACAAGATTAAAGAAAGAAAAGAAATTGTTTAGGGCACTAACCTCTTGTAGCTCAAATCCAAGCCAACCAAGACTTTAATTTTTCTTTATTTTCTTACTCTTTCTTGGCTACCAAATACTTCTCCTTGGTGTGGGTATAATTTTTAGTGAAGGGAGGATAAGGTTTTAAGGTGAATTGAAGTGGGAAATGAAGCTTAAGGGAGCTTTAATGGTGGAACCTCTTCTCTCTCTCTCTCTCAACGTTTTTTTGCTGCCCAAAGGTTGAAGATGCAGATTGGTTTTTCAATTTTTTGGTCTCTTTTATCTCTTTTAATGAGTTTAACAAATTGTGATTGGTGGAGGAAATTTAAATGACATCATAATTAGCATTTTCTTTCATTTTCTTTTCTTTTCTTCTCTTCTCTACTCATTTTCAATTTAATTTTTAGCAATATTTATTCATATTTTAGATCATAATAATTATTTGCTTAACTGGACAAGTCGGCCAAAAATCATTTCTGAAGACGAAATGACCAAAATGCCCTCCGCTTGGCTTAACGGGCCAAAATTGTCTGTATCAATTGAAAATTTTTTCTAAACCTTTTCTTGGCATTCTAATGCCATAGAAACCTCAATGACTCTTCTCTGGAGTCCCAAAAATTATTTTATGAATTTTCCCCCAGGTCTAGGGCTCTTAGTTGCGAGAACCGCAACTTCCTACTAGGTTACCCATCACTAGGGCACCGGCTCATTTAACTTGATTGTATTTTATTTCTAAATTTTTCTTATTAATATTTGAGTTATTTATGACTCCTCACTCTAGTCTAATTATTTTTCTAGACGTTCTAGCTGTCCGGACCGACACCGGTCATCAGAACAATAGAATGTACAGAATTTCTACAGTAAGGGTGTTACATTTTCTTTAGGTGTCTTTAGAGACATTTTCTTAGAAAGATGGATACCATGCCTTACTAGTAACAATCCCCTCTTAGAATCAAGCATGTTAAACTTCTTTAACACATTTTCCAAGTAAAGACTTTGGGATAAACCTATTATTCTCTTTGATCTATCTCTATAGATACAAATACCAAGAATATAAGTCTTTCATAGAGAAAGTATTTAATAACCATAGTTTTATAGTGGTAAGCATACCGATATCATTACATGTTAATAAGATATCATCTACATACAAAATCAAGAAAGTGATTGCACTCCCACTAACCTTTTTATATATACAGGGTTCATCCTCATTTTTGATAAAATAAAAAAAAATTAATGGCTTTATTAAAATAGATGTTTCAACTCCTCGAAGCTTTTTTTAACTCATATATAGAGACATTTTCTTAGAAAGATGGATACCATGCCTTACTAGTAACAATCCCCTCTTAGAATCAAGCATGTTAAACTTCTTTAACACATTTTCCAAGTAAAGACTTTGGGATAAACCTATTATTCTCTTTGATCTATCTCTATAGATACAAATACCAAGAATATAAGTCTTTCATAGAGAAAGTATTTAATAACCATAGTTTTATAGTGGTAAGCATATCGATATCATTACATGTTAATAAGATATCATCTACATACAAAATCAAGAAAGTGATTGCACTCCCACTAACCTTTTTATATGTACAGGGTTCATCCTCATTTTTGATAAAATAAAAAAAAATTAATGGCTTTATTAAAATAGATGTTTCAACTCCTCGAAGCTTTTTTTAACTCATATATAGACCGTTTTAGCTTGCATACCTTAGAACCATCTTGGGATTCAAAACCCCTAGGTTGTTCCATGAATATGTCTTCCTTAATATATCCATTAAGAAAGGCTGTTTTGACATCCATCTGCGAAATTTCATTATTATTGTATGTTGCTATAGCTAATAAAATCCTAATGGATTTAAGCATGGCCATAGGCGAGAAGGTCTCCTCATAGTCCATCCCCTACCTTTTGTGAAACTTTTTTGCAACTAGCATTGCTTTGTAGGTCTCCACCTTTCCATCAGAATCAATTTTCTTCTTGAAAACCCATTTACTTATTATAGGTACAATACCTTCAGGTGAGTCCACAAGATCCTAAACTTGGTTTTTGTGCATAAAATCTATCTCAGATTTCATTGCTTCGATCCATTTAGAAGAGTCTATATCAGATATAGCTTCTTCATAGGTCATAGGATCATCACCATGATCCAATTTCTCATGAACAAACAACCCTTGTTCATTTTCATGAAGAAAACTATATCTTTCTGGTGGATGAGATATTCTGGTTGACCTTTGAGGTTGTGTAGTGGATATACCATCAATAGATTAAGGTTGACTGGTTAGATTAATATCCATTTGGTCTGTTGGTTCATTGGAATTCTCTAATTCCAATTCTATCTGCATTCCTTTGCCACCCTTTTGAATAAACACTTTTTCAAGAAATATGGCATCTCTGCTTATCACAACTCCTTATGATAAAGAGAGATAGAAATAGTATCTAAAACTATCTTTTGGATATCCAATAAACCATCCCTTTTTAATGTAAGTTGGATAACCCCAAGTCTTAACATGCTTAAGCCTTGGTTGTCTTTCATGCCATATCTCATACGGGATGGAAGAGACTGATTTTGAAGGAAATCTGTTAAGAAGATATAAAGCTGTCTCAAACGCAAATCCCCAAAAGAAGATTGGGAGATCTGTATAACTCATCATACTTTGTACCATATCTAATAAGGTACGGCTCCTCCTTTTTGACACACCATTTAATTGTGGCATTCTTAGAGGAGTCAATTGAGAAATAATACCATGTTCCTTTAAGAACTCATCAAACTCAATACTCAAGTATTCTCTTCCTCAATCTGATCATAAAGTTTTAATAGTTTTTCTATTTTATTTTCTACTTTTGATTTAAATTCTTTGAACTTTTCAAAGGATTCATGTTTATATTTCATTAAATACAAATATCCATACCTAGATTTATCATCTATAAAGGTTATAAAGTAGTGATAACCTTCTCTTACCATTTCTTTAAATGGACCGCACACATCACTATGTACCAGCTCTAAAATATCTTTAGCTCTTAGTCCTTGTCCTACAAAGGGAGGTCTAGTCATTTTGCCTTAAAGGCATGATTCACAAAGTGGAGTAGGTTCACAACCCAATAGAGACAAAATTCCCATTATCTCCAATTTTGTAATCCTATCTTTTACAACATGATCTAATCTTAAGTGCCAAAGATGTTTTGGACTTGATTTGGTTTCAATTATGGCATTAAATTCAATTTGATTGCTTGAACTAATTTTTTATTTATCATTATTATCCAAATAATAAAGTCCATCATGCAAACTATACATGCCAACGATTTTATTTTTAAAATAAATATTGCACACATCATCTTTGAACTGAAATTCATATACATTTCTAGTCAAATTAGATATAGAAATGATATTTTTGAAAGCATCAGGTACATATAATACATTATTTAAATACAAAACATGTCATTTTAGATACAAATATTTAGACCCTATGGCTAAGGGTGCAACCATTGCTCCATTGCCAATACAGAGTCTAACATCTTATGAGTCTAACCACTCACTGCTTGCTAGTTCCTGCATATGAAAAAATATGTGAGAAATCGCACTAGTATCTAAAACCCAAGCTATAGATGAAATATGAGTATTATCAGAATCTAAATAATAAGAAATAGACATACCTTTAGAAGGTTTATCCTTCTTATTCTTCACAAACTCTTAATACTCAGGGCAATTACTCTTCCAATGCCCTTCTTTTTGAAAATTGAAACATTTTTTGTTGTCTGAAATAGCCTCAATTTTTTTTCTTTTTCTGTTTAGTTGTTTTTCTAGATGGACCTAGAACAGAAGGCTTCTTTTTTTTTTTTATTACATTTCTTCTTCTTTTTGGACTTTCCAGCAGAAGAAGAAGAGGCAACTAAAGCAACCTCCTTTCCTTTATTGGCCGGCATGTTCTTTTGGGCTATTACCAATAGGTTCAATTAGCCAGCTAGAGTGCATTCCTATTTAGTCATGTGAAAATTTGCAATGAAAGATCCAAATGACTCAGTTAAGGACTTAAGGATCAAATCCATTTGCAAATGGAAGTCAATGGAAAAATCTAGATCCTTCAACTATTCAATAAGCCGAATCATCTTATGTACATGGTCTCCCACATTTGTCCTTCAGTCATCCTCATTCTAAATAGTTGTTTAGATATCTCATATCTTGCATGTCTGTTATGCTCACCATACAACTCTTGTAAGTGAGCGAGGATGTTTGATGCACTTTGCATTTTCTCATGCTGCTTGTGCAATTCATTTGTCATAGAAGCAAGCATACAGGATCTAACCCTAAGATCATGCTCTTTCCATCTATCTAAAGTTTCTTATTCTTCCTGGGAAGCCCCCATAAGTAAGGGACCAGGAACCCTTGAATCAAGAACTTATCCTATACGTTCTAAATTCAGAACAAGTTTTAGATTTCTCAACCAATCAGAAAAATTAGGACTAGTAATCCTATTATAGTCAAGTATGCCTGCTAGGACATTGGATGGTTGTGGTTGGGTGCTCATTTTATCAGATTTAAAACTGCAGAAAATAACAAGATTCAAATTAGTATATTATATCATGTATATTAACCAAAATGATCATAGTCTTTTAATCAAATTGATCCTCCCACTAATTTGGTGAATCCTACACTTCCAAAGTAGGAAATGGAAATCCTAGTTAGAATGGATTTCTAATAGGTGATTAAATTCTTATAAATTGTCATTCATTCTCAAGTACATCTATTCTTGGAATCACAACAACTTATAATTGAATAACTCTTTACTCGTCACATCGTATGTGAGATTCAATCATTTATTTGGCCCCAAATGCTCAAAACCTTAGGTGCATCCATTCTTGATTTATCTTGCATTAGTTAAGTTGAGTCCATTAAGCCAGCAAGTATGCAAATTTGAACCTTAATGACCTCAGGTACATCCATTCTTGGCTACCAAAGTATTTACATACTCACAAAATCTCATGCTTAACAATTATCTTGAGAAAATCTCATAAACCAAATGCATCAACCCTATATAACCATAACCAATAATGCAAGTGTTTAAAATTCTTCTTAAATAATTGCCTTAGTAGAGGGCCATGATACAATTTCCTAAATTACACCATTACTAACTTAATCACTTTGTTGGAATATTTTCTTGGCTGACCTAATTACTATTTGGTCTCACTTTGCACATGAACTTAATGTATATCAAATACACATCATGAATATACATACCAAACTTACATATATTCATACAATGGCAATGTAAGAGACATGATCATGGACTATTCTATGGGAATTCAATTCTAGCTACAAAGATTGAATTCAGGGCATCCTAGGTCATATTCATCTATTTGCAGCTTATTCACAATTCTTCAACTCTTGAAGTGTTATGCTCTCACTGATCTCCATCAATGTATCATGCTCTCACATTTCTTCTTATAAGACCACCAAGCCAATTACATCTTATATCCTTCACATACCAAGGTAAAATTCCAATGAAATTAAGCATGCAAGCTCAAATAAATAAATTATAACCTAAGGAATCTATCACAACAACTTATGATACAATCCTTGTAAGAATTAAAATAATTATTACAAGTCCATAGAAAAGATAGAAACACAATCACATTGGTCTCCTAAAGTCCATGATCACCCTTCATGCCAACATTCATACATTCATCACATGAATATACATTTAATTCTAAATATCATATATTCAAAATAAAATCTAATCACCTATGAATCACATTCATAATCATGTTATATTCAGTTTTTGGACTTGGATTGAACATTTTAATCTCCATGAAAATTCATACAAGTTGAGAAAACACCTTGATCACATTAATAGCCTAATGGATATTCTACCTTGGCATAATGGAGCTTCACTCAAAATTTATTATTCTTCTTAGTATTTAATGATTTTAAACATCATTATATGCATGTCCAAGACCATTAAACAAGCTAACTCAAAATGATAAAATTGTTTACAAAAAGCATAATTTTTGCCCGAACCAAAATATGAACAGTAACTCAACATACTTGTTTAAATTGCAACAATTTTCCTTTGAGTTTTACTTGTTTCCAATTGCATCTCATGCAATATGCAAATGTCCCAAATTGCCTATAACATGAATTAATGTTCCTAATGGCAAATTAGGGTGGCTCTAATACCAATTGAACGAGGAATTGCACTAATTGCAATAATAATTCATCAATAGGTGCAATCAATAGCAATTTAAAACTTTTCATAACCTAAGGTTTCATGCACCATGCAACCATATTAAGCTATTGAAAAACATTATCATTTAGTCAAACTAAATAATGTTTTAAATGCTAATTAAGCCTAATTGCCATTAGAAAACATTTTTCCCAAAATTAAACAAGTTAGGGTTTTGAAGAATTTCTTACCCAATAGGCGCAGAATCAAATTCTCGACACCTTATCTGGGAAGCTAGGCCACCAATTGTTAGCCCTCTAGCTTGGCCATACAAGCTCCTTGATCAACTTAAAATTCCTTCTTTATCCTCCTTATGGTTCGGCCAACAACAAGAAGGGAGGAAGAGTATGTTGTTTTTTAGTTTTCTCTCCTTGGAAGTGATGAGAAACACTTTCTCACTTATAATTCAAGATAAAAAACACTTGGTCTTCTTGATTTTTTGTCTCAAGGATGAAAATGAAACTAAAGAGAGAGAGAGAGGGGAGAATGGCCGGCTATGGATGGGATGAAGAAGAAGAATTAATTTCTCCCTTATCCCTTTTACAAATCTCATAACTTTATATTTAATATTAGCTAACAAATGCCTAATTGGATAATCAAAAGTTTTGTTCCAATCTAATTATTGCACTTGTTAGTGCTTAATATTAATCATAAAATTAAAACTTCATTAATCAACATTAATCATGCCATTTAATTAATTAATCAACCACTAATTAATTAAATTTCCTCTCATGTTTAACCAAGTCAACATGATTGAACTTTGACAAGTTAAAATTCATCTTCTTCCTTATGTTAATTTTCAAGTTTATATTTAAACACTTTAAACATTAACCTGAATGCTTCCATTAATAAATTTAGTTTCAAGTCATACTAGGGACTTTATAATCTAATTACAAACTAAATTAATTAATTAAATTAATCAATTAAACACTTTAATCAATTAATTAAATTAATTTTACTTTGATCAAATTGCTCTTATATGTGTGACATACTAGGTTTATTACTAATTGGCAATGAGAACAATATTAACTCATTCAAATTATTGGAACCTGCGACATTTCTCACTCGACTACAGTGTAGCTGAGTCAAGGCGTGTTACATTCGGTGCCGGAGTACCTTATCTTATCTTACTTTATTCCTTTAATCATCTTCAAGTTATTATCTTTTAATATCAATTATTTTTCAACGGAGAAGCTAACGGAGTTTTCCATATTTTATTAACATTTAACGTGTTTCACTATTCACCTATTTGAAAATTTCAATAATATTTTAAAATAAAGATCTCATCATTTCATGCATCATCTATATATTTCAATTCCATATTCAAATCTATACAATTTCATTCATATCCATTTCCATACATTCCCATTCATGCTCAACTCATATATGAAAATTTTCAATCTTCATTAATTTACATGATATACAATTTAATCACATATGAATTAACCGATTTATTAATTTACATCACATACCTATTAATTACATTTTCATAATTTACATTACAATACTATAACTAAGCATTTTATACAACATACAAATTACGACCTATATGGGCCCTATCTACATGCATTACTGAGGAGGTGACAACCTTGAATACTTTAGACACTTCTGCAGATCAGAACTCCAAATCCCTGTTTAATATTCGCTGGGCTTTACCTTCAGTACCTGCACGAGGAAACAAATCCATCGCGCTAAGCATTTCTACTTAGTGGTGCAATAATATAACAAAGAAATAATATACGAAATACATATGGAAATAAAACATGGTTTAGATAATTTAGATCTAATTATGCTTCAATAAGGTTTCTAAATTTTAATATCCCCTTTTTTATTTTCCTAATTTAGTCCTCTTTGGAGGTGCTTAATTCATATGGTTACAGTAAGAATATACAATATACTAATATTCTAATAGCATTATTCTTAACTTAATATTATTATGAAAGGTACACTTGCAACATTTATTTAAATTATATTTCTATTATTAATCTTTTTGTATCATTTAATTCAATACCTTATAGGTTATCTTAAATTATTTCATAATAATTAAACTTCCCAGTGCATTCAATAATATATAACTTTTTTTTTTTTATCATCAGTCCAGTTCATTTTAGTTCTTTCTAGTATTTTATTAATCGTTTTCTTTGATGATTTTGAGCCTCATTTTATTGAAATCATTCTTGTTCTTTATCTTGATATTTAATTTTCTTACTTCCTTTAATAAGCAATTCAATTACATTTATACTTTTCCATGCACAAGTAACCTATACAAATTGACCGGACTAGATAAACAGGTAAACTAGCACTTGGTACCAGGTACCTTGGGCCGTCACACCATTGGTCACAATGTGTCTCCCGGTGTGCAGACAGAATGGCTAATAAGCCGTAAAAGTAATAAGGCATAAAACCAAGTATAACATCATAATCAGTATAGCCATAGACTATCATATCACATAATGGCATGAAGACATACTCAGTACTGCTATCAGAACCCTATTAGCATGCCAACCTATCCAAACCAATCACATTAGGCCTACTAGGGCATATTACAAAGTTATTTCTTGAATATTTGTACTTAACATGTAAGGTTATTATTCATTTAGTCATTTAAGTCAAAATATTGACTTTCTCATATATAATAGTTACATGAGTTTTTAATCACATAGATTTATCACATTTTGGTTCCAAAAAGTGTTGGCATTAGTTGCCAATTATTGCTTCTAACCAATGGAGAATAAATAAGAAATTTCAGTTTTGGGTGTTAGAGTTCACTGTTCCATTAGGCCATTCTACAGTGAGAATTTGGACAAATGTTCTTAATCAAAGTTGTTCCTTATTGTGTCTAGTTACATTTCACTTTTTAAATCACCCCATTTGGAGTTTTCTAGCTCAAGATATGCCACTTTGAGCAAGGCTAGCCGAATTGATATTTACCCAGAAATTCTGGGCAGAATACTATTCTGCTAGATTTGGTAGTTCAACTTTGGCCAATAATTTCATTTGGTTAAGTCCAGAATTAGAGTTTGTGTTCAACATAAAAGTTGTTTTAAATTGTTTAAGCTTTTCATTGATATAAATTTCAAGTCAATTGGACATTTCTACAGTGAGTTATGATCAAATGAATGAACATTATTCATTTAGTCATTTTGCCCAGGCAGAATGTGTGTTGCCCGGATTTGGTCAATTTTTAGGGCATCCTAAGTTTATTTTCTGGATAGGTTACTTCATCAAAGTTGTGCTATTATGTGTATAATTTCATGTCCAATTGGCCTTGCACCAATTGAACCTACACAACCCAAGTTATTGCTGCCCAAACATGCTAGACTCACATATAGACCTGCAGGGCACATTGGACAGCATGCCTAACCTCCATTCCCTTGGCACCATTCACTCAATTTCCTACTCAAACATGACCAAATGGTCACTAATTGACCATTACAACTTCTTTTCATCAATACATAAATAAAATCTCAAATTTGTGCCCAACCCCTAACTCTACCATTTCAATTCATGCATTAACTTACATTTCATTATCCAAATCATGATATTAGTGTTAAGGGCAGCTATGAAGCCATTTTTAATTCAAAGGAATTCATCAAACCCTAACCCATCTATGGTTGCCGAAATCATGGGATATATTTATATACACACATAATTTTCATTTGTTTTCTTGCTAATTTAACTTAAATCATGTTCTTAAACAAGAATTAAAAAGAAAGGTAAAATATTAGGCACTAACCTCTTTGGAGAGAATTTCTCCCTTCAATTTCCTTCACTTTCTTTGGTTTTCTTGGCAGCCAAACACCTTCCCAAGTGGTGTAGACAAGTTTTAATGAAGGAGGTCTAGGGTTTTGTGGAGGAAAATCAATGAAATGAAGAGAGATGAAGAAATTTTTTTCATGGAAGAGAAAGATGAGAGATTTCTGGTCATGAGAAGGAAATGAGGAAGATGGCTGTTTGGTTTTTGTTTTTATCTCCTTTTTATTTCATTTTTATCCCTTTATTTAATTTGTCAAATTGTGATTGGGTGTTGCTTTTTAATTGCATCATGCTTAGGTCATAAATCTAATTTAATTTCAATTTCTTTTCTTTTCTTTTCTACTCAATTTTAATTTAATTTTTAGCAATATTTATTCACATTTTATGTCATAATAATTATTTACTTAACTGGACAAGTTAGCCAAAAATCATCTCTGAAGACAAAATGACCAAAATGCCCTCCGTTTGGCTTAACAAACTAAAATTGTCTGTACTGATCTAAAAATTTTTCTAAACATTTTCTTGGCATTCTAATTCAATCAAAACCTCAATGACTCTTCTCTGGAGTCCCAAAAATTATTTCATGAATTTTTCCCTGGGTTTAGGGCTTCTAGCTGCGAGGACTGCAACTTCCCACTGGGTTACCCATTGCTAGGGCAGTGGCTCATTTAACTTGGTTGTATTTTATTTCTAAAATTTTTCCTAAATTTTTCTTACCATTATTTGAGTTATTTATGATTCCTCACTCTAGTCTACATATAGTTCCAGTCATTCTAGCTGTCCAGACAGACATTGGTCACCGGAACAGTCGAATGTACGGACTATCTAAAGTGAGGGTGTTACAGAACCGTTCCAAACTCAAAATGAAAATTCCTTTTCATTCAAGTTCTCATAAGTCATAATTGACATCTAGCATTATGTGTTATGACTACCTAATTAGTTATGAATTAGTTCCCTAATTCATGAACTTTAGATCGTACATACCATGCACTAGAATCTCTTCGTTACAAAATCTCAATTTAAGCTGGAGTCATGATTTATGTCAAACTCCAATTGTATTGAATCATATATTCTCTTTTGATTCTAATTCTTGATTAATAAGACTTACTTTTCAAAAACTCTTTTTTGACTAAGTCTATATATCCTGGCCAGGAACCTGAATCATCAAGAATAATCAAACGAGCATAGGATTTTATCCCTATTTACTTAGGGTAACGAATCCCATATTGACTAACACCTATCTCTATATATAACTAGTCAAATCCAACACATGCCCATATAGTCATGCCTAGTATAAGTATGGAAGCAGTTTTAAAATCAAACCACCTATATACAAGATAACTGTGTTATCTCAAGTCAAGGGATTATATGCACTATTATGATCTAGATGACTTTATATTGACAAGAGTAAACTCCATGTACAAGTCATCTTGTGTCACTAGTTCAGCCTATTTATCATATAAGTACCCACCATGTTTGTTATATGGTATGAGACTCACCATTCCATCCTATTAGTATCTCATACTAATCCATGGAAACAAACATAAGTGACAATCTTTCTAGATAAGCCATGCCCAATAAAGTATCCTAGATTGGGAACCAAATTTATAATACTTGTACTAGATAGTTCTATCACTCATATTCTTAACAACTTAAGAATAGAACATCTAATAAGATATGAAAAGGCCTTTTCAAATTAAAATCAAACCATTTGAACATAAATGAAAAGAATAATTGCCATTAAATTAAAATAATTATTTACATGATACAATACAATGATATGCTCTAGGACATATTACTAATAATCTTAACTGAACATCTATCTCTATATACAACTGATTGGAGCCAACATATGTTCATATAGTCATACAAGTATAAGTATGTAAGCAGTATCAAACTCAAACCAACTATAGAAGAGATAACTATGTCATCTCTGGTCTATGGACTATATACACTATCATGATCTAGATGACAATATATTGACAAGAGTAAACTCTATGCATATGTCATTTATGCATCACTTGTTCGACCTACTTATCTTATAAGTATTCACTATGTTTGTTCCAACATCATAATATTAGATGGCATGAGACTCACTATTCCACTTTCATTTGTACCTCATACTAATATGTAGAAACAAATAAAGGTGACAGTTTAACTAGATAAGTCATGCTCAATGAGGTATCATCCAATGTGAACTAATATTTATAGTACTACTGCCAGATCATTCCGTCACTCATATTCTCAACACCTTGAGAATGGATCATCCAACAAACTACTAAAGGAACTTTTTGAAATAAATATTAACAATTTAATTTAAATGAAAAAAAAATATTACCATTGATGGGAATAAAAAATTTGCAAGATACAATTACAAATCATGCTCTAGGGCATACTACTTACAAGGTGTAGGTATATGAATAACTTTGATCTATTGATCTTGATTAACTCTTTTAAGGTGATCAATGACATCAGCTATATCAAATTCTATAAATGTATCTGTTTGTGATTTTACAATTCTAGAACTCTTTTCTTTATAATAGAACTTATAGACTTTAGAATGATCTGGGTACCCAATGAAATAACAATGAGTTGATCTTGATTGCAATTTGTATTCAACGGGATTATAAAGATGTACTTATAAAGGACAAACCCAAACACAAAAGTGATTTAAGCTACTTTTCTTTTCGATCCATATTTCAAATGGTTTCTTAACCATGAACTTACTAAGGACCCTATTGAGGATATATAATGCAATTTTAATTTTAATGGCCTCACCCCAAAGATATTCTGGGAGATTAGTTATAGCCATCGTGCTCCTTATCATTTCTTGAAGGGTGCCATTTAGGCTCTTAGCCACACCATTCTATTATGTACTACCTAGCATTGTAAACTAACTACTATTCCACATCCTTCTAAGTATTTGGCACATAGTCCTTTTATTTGCCCACTTACTCCATGTTTGCCATAATGCCCACCACTTTAGTTAGATCTAACAACCTTGATGACTTATCCTAACTATTTCTCAACTTTAGTCATTAAAATCTTGAATTTATCAATAGCTTTTGACTTTTTTTTAATTAAGAATAGATAACCATATCAAGAAAAATCATCAATAAATGTTATAAAATACTTATTATTGCATATTATGGGTGAATAAGGTCCACTTATATCTATATAAACGATCTCTAAATGGTCAAAACTACAAGTAGATTGTTTTATCTTAATTTTGGTCAGTTTACCCCTACAGAAATCAACACATTTTTCTAAGTCATTGAAGTCAAGGGTAGGCAGGATACCATTCATAATTAACCTTTTTAACCTTTGCCTTGAAATGTGTCCTAATCATTTATGCCAAAACATAGAAGACTTTTCTTTTATTTAGGATCTTTTAGCAATAATATGCTCAATATTATATAAAGTGGAATAAATTTTATTTTAACTTAAACAGAGTCTGCACAAACCATATGACAAAATACAATGACCAACTACTTTTGAGTTAAAAGCTATATTTACATAAACAACTTTAAACTAAAAAACATAACTATAGACTCATTTGTGTGACCTTGTACGCACGTGCATCGAGGCCTTGAGAAACTCGATGATGAAAAAAATTATATAACTACGAGATATATTTTGAGGTATTAAAACTGAATAATCATATATATGGCATGTTTCTTGGAGAAAAAGTTTAAAAGAAAAAAAAATGATTAATTAAATTTAAACAAAGTTTATTTTTATTTATATTTAATTCTGAGAATTTATTAAAAAAACTAAGCTTAATTGGGCTTTGTGGGTGTAATGAGGTGTAGTGAGGAATTTTGATTAAATAAGCAAAAGCCCACCATTCTTTTTATTTTATTAAAGGAAAATAAAAAATTAAATAGTAAGTTTTTCTCTTCAAGACTCCTTAAACCTTCTTATTTTAGGATTACATAAACTTCTTATATAATTTTTTAACCTAAACCTAAATACCTCATAGAAGAAAAAAAAGAAAAAAAAAACTCACCTGGCCACAAAAAAGAAGAAACTCTCTCTCACCTCCACCTTTTCTTTCCTTGTTCTTACTGTAAGAAAGCATTCAAGGTTTGATTAAAGGAGAGTGTTACTAAGTGATAAATATTCAAGAAACATGCCATATGTTGTATTTTCATGATTATATGCTTCTAATTTATCTCATATGTTCATAACATATATGTTTATGTAGTTAATTTGAGGGAAATCAACAACTTTGGGCATATCTGTTTTCTAGGTTTAGGTTTTCTTTTTAAAATATTTGTGATTTTATGTATTAGGAAAATTTGTAAAAAAAAAATATATTTGTGCTCTTCATGAAATTATAATAATTTTAGGCCCAAGAATCACGAAAAAAGCTTATGATTTAAGTTAGTTATGGCTATTCAAAGTTAGGGTATCTCTAGAATTCGATCTGCAAAATAGTCAGCTTTCAGAGCCAATATCTTTTTCTTTGCATTTCTTGATTCTAAAATAAGTTTAGGATCTTGGCTAACGTTTCCCATTGGTTTCATGTCAATAAATTTTGTGGTTGGTGAGATATGTCTATTTTAAAAAAGTAGTACAAATTTGTTTCTAATGTAAAACAATAGTGAACCCCAATTTTTGTAAATTATTGGGTGAGGTTTTTTTATTAGTTATTACTTTTATAATTTTGTAAGATGTATTGGCATGCTCCTATAATTTTTTGTGTAATTTGTTTACTTGTTTTGATGACATTAAAAATTTAAATCTCAAAGAGCTGTAAGTCTGTCCAGATTTGGAAATTTTATATTGGTTTATAATTTCTTATTTTTAAGTTTTAAATTGTATTTGATATAATTTTAATGTTGTATATAATGTGATATGGTGTTACTGTTAGTAGTATGCCCTCGAGCATATTATTTAGTATGTATCTTGTACATATTTTATTAATAAAAGACATTTTCACTTTTTCGTTTACATAATATATTTATGTGTAATAGAAAAGGTCCATTAATATTTGTTAGAAATTCTATTCTTAAGTTGTTAAGAATATGAGTGACAGTATTTCTAGGACAAAGTATCATAAATTAGTTCACAATCGAGGATACTTCACAATAAGGACATGACTTATCTAGAAAGATTGTAATCATGTTCGTTCCCAACTTATTTATTTGAGATGTAAATAAGATGGAATGGTGAGTCTCATGCCATATAACAAACATGATAGGCACTTATGCATGATAAGTAGGCTGAACCAGTAATATTTATGACAAGCACATAGAGTTTACTCTTGTCAATGTATTGTTATAAATGATATCAGTGCATATAATCTTTAGACCTGAGATAGCACAATTATCTTGTATATAGGTGGTTTGAGTTTGATACTGATTTCATACTTATACTGCATATGGGTATATGGGCATGTGTTGGCTCCTACTAGTTATATATGGAGGTAGGTGTTGATCAAGATGGAATCTGTTACCCTAAGTAAATAGGGATAAAATCCTATGTTCATTTAATTATTCTTAATGTTTCAAGTTCCCGGTCAGGACAAATATATTTAATCAGAAAAGAGTTTCTGATGAGAAAAATCTTTTTAATCAAGAATTGGAATTAAAAGAGAACATAATATTCATAGCAAATGGAGTTTGACATAAACCATGACTCCAGCTCGAATTGGGATTTTGTAACAGAGAGATTCTAGTGCATGGTAATATATGATTAAAGGTTCATTTAAGGTATTCCTTATTACTAATTGGGTGGCCATGGCATGCTATGCTAGGTGTTAACCATGGTCTATGAGGTGCCTAAAATAATTTAGAGAAATCATTTATGGTAAGAAAGAGTTCTGATGATATTAAGAGTTAATATCATTTCTCATTGCCAATTAGTGATGAGCCTAGTGGTTCACACACATACACATGTAATCACCAAGTTAATTGTGATTTAATTAATTAGTTAAAGAGTTTAATTGATTAATTAAATAGGTTTGGTTTGCAATTAGATTGCAAAGTCTCTAGCATGGCTTGAAACCAAATCTAGGTTATTGGATGTATAGTATAAGTTAAATTTATATTTAAAGTGTTTAAACATAAATTTAAATATGAGAAATTAATTAATAGAGTTTAATTAATTAATTTATATTTGATATAAATTGATTAGAAGAGGAGAAATAATTATTTTGGGTTGAGAACTCAAAACTAAGACACAAAGGTAATTTGGTCATTTCATAGGGTGACATGTGGCACCATGAGATGGTGACACATGGCACTACACATAAGCTTGCCATTTGTCTTCCAATCATGTAAGATGATCAAAGTCAAGATTAAATCTAGCTTTGACACTTGGCTTAATGTGATTAGGTCAATTAAAATTCTGAGCCAATCAGAAGATGACATGTGGCAAGGGTTTAAAGTGGTGACCTAGCTATATAAGGGAAAGGATGAAAGAACAAAACAAGTAATCTGATTTTCTCAAAAAGGTGCCACCACCCTTGTTGTCTTCTTCATTTCTTCTTCTTCATCTCTCATCAATTCAAAGAGAATTACCAACATTCTCTTGAATTAAAATTACTAGAAATCATTTTCTAGTGTCATATATACATCTAAAACGTCTCTAAAGGCAAAACCTTAATTTCTAATTGATTAGAAAGGCTTGAGAAGCTGTTCAAGGGGCTTCCATTGGTGATCTTGGTGTGGAAAAGCTAAAGGGACAACATCTAGGGTCCTAGGTGCTTCACAAAGGTACCAAACACATCAACAGTGCATCAAAAGGTTAGTGCACATGTTCTTGAATTAATCTAGGGTTCTAATGCATTAATCTATTAATTCTAAAATCTTAAATGGCAAATATAGATCCAAAAACATATTAAAAGTGTTTTAATATGCTGTTGAACATTGAAATCAATTAGGTAAATAATGAAAATATATGATGCATGAGACCCTAGAAGAAAATTTTTGAATTCATTGTTCTAAACTTATATTTTTCATGTTTTCGCTCCTTCAATTGGTATCAGAGCCACTATATTTGCCATTTAGATTGTTCAATATATGATTTAATTATGTGATTTGATCAAGAGTTGATTGAATCAAGGCTGGTTAGATGCTCATGTGTGGCGGCACATATGATGGAACCACCATAGGTGGCTGCATCAATGGCACTTCATGGTGCGCAAGGTTTGATTGAGTGTGGGCTTGTTTTCAAGGACCATAATTAGGCTCATGACTAATTAAAATGTTTAATTAGGAGTTTAATCACACAATTAAATTTTGATTCAAATCTGAATTTTTAAATTTGTTTGAATGTGAATCAAATCTGAATTTTTAAATTTGTTTGAATGTGATTTAAATCTGAATTTTTAAATTTGTTTGAATCATATTCAAATCTGGATTTTTAAATTCAAAAGTTGAATATGAGATATTCAATTTAATTTAAGTATGTATGTTTTTTTTAATTGTTAAATAGTGATATGCATGATGGATGATCATGGACAATAAAAGACCAATGTGATTGGATTTATTTCTTTTATGTTTCTTTGGGTTGTAAATTAATTAATTTATTTTAATTTATTTTAGTGGCATGTATTATAAAGGTTGTAATATTTTTTGGGTATTAATTTCATTTATTTGGTTCTTATAAATTCGCCTTGATTTACCAAGGATTACAATGTAATTGGATTGCAAGAAGATCAAGGAGGTCAAGAGCATTGATGGGACCAGTGGGAGGAATTCAAGATCAAGTGTTGATTATGTACTCCTTTAGCAACTCTTGTAATATGAATGAATGAAATGCACCTATGAATACCTTGATTCAATTCTTGGTGGCTCAGAATTGAATCCTTTAGAAAGTCCATGATCATACCATATTTATTGTTTATCCATGTATGTATGAGATGTATGGGAATGTATGCAAGTATATGATATATGCATGCTAATTGGATAATGTGCAAAGTGAGACCATAATAGTAATTAAGCAGACCACAAAATCTTTCAAACAAATGATTAAGTTGGAAATGGTATAATTAAAGGTAATTATATCATGGGCCCTCCATTGAGGCAATTATTTTAAGAAATTTTAAATACTTGCATATGATGCAATTAATTTAAGAGATTTTCTTAAGAATAATTGTTAAGCATGAGATGTTGTAAATATGTAAATGGTTTGGTGGCGAATAATGGATGTGCATGAGGACATTAAAATTATTTGCATGTTTACTGGCTCAATGGGATCAACTTAACTAATGCAAGATAAGTCAATAATCGATATGCCTGAGATTTTGAGCATTAGGGGCTAGTAAAGGATTGAATCTCACATGAGTTGTGATGGGCAAGGAGTTGCTCACTTACAGTTTATTGTAATTCCAATAATGGATGTGCCTGAGAATGATCAATAAGACTATAAAAATGCAATCACCCACTAGAAATCCATCCAACTAGGATTTCCATTTTATACTTTGGAAGTGTAGGATTCGGTAAGTTAGTGGGAGGACCAATTTGATTAAAAGACCATAATCATTTTGGTTAAATACATGATACATTTAATAATTAATCTAGTTATTTTTTGTAGTTAATTTTCTGATAATAATGAGCACACCACAACCACCACCATCCAATATTCTTGCAAGCATACTTGATCGCCATAGGTTGACAGGACCTAATCTCTCTGATTGGCTAAGAAATTTGAAACTTGTCCTGAACCTTGAACATATAGGATATGTTATAGACTCAAATGTTCTTGGTCCCTTACCTCCAAAGGCCACTCAAAAGGAACATGAAACTTTGGACAAGTGGAAGGAGCATGATATGTGAGCCAAGTGTTACATGCTTGCTTCTATGAGTAATGAGTTACAGAAGCAGCATGAGAACATGCAGAGTGCGAGTGAAATCCTCCTTCACCTATAAGAGTTGTGTGGTGAACATAGCAGGAATGCCAGGTATGAGATATCTAGGCAGCTATTTTGCATGAGGATGTCTGAGGGACAGAATGTTGGGGATCATGTCCACAAGATGATTCGGCTGATTGAGCAGCTGGAACATCTTGACTTTAACATGGATTTCCAACTGCAGACGAATTTGATTCTTCAGTCCCTACCTGGGTCATTTGGGAATTTTGTGACAAATTTTCATATGACTAAGCAGGAATGCACCTTGGCTAGTTTACTCAATATGCTGATTATTGCCCAAAAGAATATGCCGTGCAATAAAGGAAAAGAGGTAGCTTTGATTGCATCTTCTTCTACTGGAAAGTCCGTCAAGAAGAAGAGCAATAAGAAAAAGAAACCTCAAATTTCAGGATCTTCTAAGAAGATAGCCAAACAGAAAACAAAGACCAAAGCTAACAAAGGCAAAGGAAAGTGTTTCCACTGCCAGCTGGATGGGCACTGGAAAAGGAACTGCCCAGAGTATCTTGCTTCTCTGAAGGACAAGAAGGATACACCTTCGAAAGGTATGTCCATATCTTGTTATTTAGATTCTGATGATACTCATAGTTCATCTACAGCTTGGGTTTTAGATACTGGTGCCAGTTCTCACATTTCTTATGATATGCAGGAACTAGTAAACAGTAGCAGCTTGCGTTCTCGAGATGTTAGACTCCTGATTAGTGATGGCTCAATTGTTGAAGCTTTAGCCATAGGATCTAAATCTTTTTACATGTCTGGACATGCTTTGTGTTTGAATAATATCTTATATGTACCTAATGCTTTTAAGAACATCATTTTGATATCTAGTTGACTAGAGATGGTTATGAATTTCAATTCACAGATGATGTTTGCAATATTTATTTTAAAAATAAATATGTTGGCTCGGGTTATATGCATGATGGTCTTTATTATTTGGATATTAATAACAAACACAAATTGAATGCAAGTGATTTAAATGAATGCAATGCCATGATGAAAATCAACTCAAGTTCAAAATATATTTGGCACTTAAGGTTAGGCCATGTTGCAGAAGATAGGATTGCAAAACTGGAGAAAATGGGGATTCTATTCTCATTGGGTTCTGAACCTACTCCAACTTGTGAATCCTACCTGTAAGCCAAAATAACCAGATCACCCTTTGTTGGACAAGGGCTAAGAGCTGAAAATATTTTGGAGCTAATACATAGTGATATATGTGGCCCATTTAGAGAAACGACTAGAGGCGGTTTTCATTATTTTATTATCTTTACTGATGATAAATCAAGGTTTGGGTATTTGTATTTGATGAAATACAAACATGAATCCTTTGAAAAGTTCAAAGAATTTAAATCCGAAGTAGAAAATCAAATAGGGAAATGTATTAAAGCTTTTCAATTAGATTGTGGAGGTGAATATTTGAGTACTGAATTTGATGAATGCTTGAAAGAGCATGGCATTATTTCCCAGCTGACTCCTCTAGGAACACCACATCTGAATGTATATCTGAAAGGAGAAATCGTACCCTATTAGATATGATACGTAGTATGATGAGCTATACTGATATGCCAATCTCTTTTTGGGGATTTGCATTAGAATCAGCTTTGCATATTCTGAATAGGATTCTGTCAAAATCAGTATCTTCCACACCTTATGAGATATGGCATGGAAGAAAACCAAGTCTTAAGCATGTTAAGACTTGCGTTGTCCAGCTTATATCAAAAAGCTAAACACTGATAAATTGGAAACCAGATCAGAAAAAGGTCGATTTGTTGGATATCTAAAAGAGAGTTTTGGATATTATTTTTATTTGCCTACATCACAAAAGGTTGTGGTAAGTAGAGATGTCACATTTCTTGAACAACAGTTTGTTCAAGAAGGAGGCAAAGGAAGGCAAATAGAGTTAGAATTGGAGAACTCTAACTAACCAACAGATCAGATGGATATAGATCCATCTAGTTAACCTACACCTATTGATGAAACATCTATAATAATTCCTCGCAGTTCAACCAGGATATCTCACCCACCAGTGAGATATGGTTTCCTTCATGAAGATAAACAAGAGTTATTTACTCATGAAGAAGTAGATCATCGAGATGATCCACTTACATATGAAGAAGCTATATCAGGTATAGACTCTTCAAAATGGATTGATGCTATGAAATTCGAGATTGATTCCATGTATAATAATTAAGTTTGGGATCTTGTTGACCCACCTGAAGGTATTGTACCTATAGGGAACAAATGGGTTTTCAAGAAGAAAATTGATTCTGATGGAAAGGTAGAGACCTACAAAGCAAGGTTAGTAGCGAAAGGGTTTCACCAAAGGCAAGGAATGGACTATGAAGAGACTTTCTCGCCTGTTGCCATGCTTAAATCAATTAAGATTCTATTAGCAATAGCTGCATACTATGATTATGAGATTTGACAGATGGATATCAAAACAGTTTTTCTCAATGGATACATTGAAGAAAACATTTTCATGGAACAGCCTAGGGGTTTTGAATCCCAAGATGGTTGCAAGGTATGCAAGCTAAAGCGATCCATTAATGGGTTGAAACAAGCTTCGAGGAGTTAGAACATCCGTTTTGATGAAGCCATTACGTCTTTTGGTTTTATCAAAAATGAGGATGAGCCATGTGTATATAAGAAGGTTAGTAATAGTGCTATCACTTTCTTTGTCTTATATGTGGATGATATTCTGCTAATAGGTAATAACACAGGTATGTTGATAACTGTAAAGGTATGGTTGTCAAATACATTCTCCATGAAAGACTTTGGGGAGGCAACCTATATTCTTGGAATTCGCATCTATAGAGATAGAGCGAAAAGAATAATTGGTTTATCCCAAAGTCTATACTTGGAAAAGGTGTTAAAGAGGTTTAACATGCTTGATTCTAAGAAAGGATTGTTACCAGTGAGACATGGTATCTACCTTTCTAAAGAGATGTCTCCAAAGACAACTGAAGAAAGAGATAAAGTGGCCAGGATTCCATATGCTTTGGCTATTGAAAGTTTGACGTATGCAATGTTGTGTACTTGGCCGGATATCGCATATGCTATTTGTTTGACTAGCAGGTATCAATCCAATCCAGGTTTGGAACACTGGATAGCTGTCAAGAATATCCTTAAGTACTTGAGAAGAACTAAGGATTTATTCTTGATATATGGAGGTGGTGACTTGCAATTGGATGGTTATACTAATTCTGATTTCCAATCAGATATCAATGATAGAAAGTCTACCTCTGGGTATGTGTTCATTTGTAATAGAGGTGCAGTCAGTTGGAAGAGTTCCAAACAAAGTACGACTGCAGATTCCACTACAGAGGCTGAGTATATTGTTGTATCAAATGCTGCAAAAGAGGCTGTTTGGATATAAAGAATCCCGGTCTCACCAGAAATCCAAACACATAGAAAGGCCCTACCACATTATCAGAGAGATAGTTGGGCGAGGTGATGTAGCCATGCAGAAAATAGTATCAGCTAAAAATCTAACTGATCCATTCACTAAGCCTATGTCACAAGCTCAGTTAGACCGACATCTTGAGAAGATGGGTCTAAGACATTGCAATGAATGGCTCTAGAACTAGTGGGAGATTGTTAGTAGTATGCTCTAGAGCATATCATTTAGTATGTATCTTGTACATATTTTATTAATAAAAGGCATTTTCACTTTTCCATTTACATAATATAATATGTGTAATAGAAAAGGTCCATTGATATTTTGTTAGAAATTCTATTCTTAAGTTATTAAGAATATGAGTGACAGTATTTCTAGCACAAAGTATCATAAATTGGTTCACATTCGAGGATATTTCACAATAATGACATGACTTATCTTGAAAGATTGTAATCATGTTTGTTCCCAAGTTATTTATATGAGATGTAAATAAGATGGAATGTGTTAGTAGTATGACCTAGGGCATATCATTTAGTATGTATCTTGTACATCTTTTATTAATAAAAGGCCTTTTCCCTTTTCTATTTATATAATATATTTATGTGTAATAGAAAAGGTCCATTGATATTTTGTTAAAAATTCTATTCTTAAGCTGTTAAGAATATGAGTGACAGTATCTCTAGCACAAAGTATCATAAATAGGTTCACAATCGATGATACTTCATAATAAGGACATGACTTATCCAGAAAGATTATATTCATGTTTGTTCCCAAGTTATTTATATGAGATATAAATAAGATAGAATGGTGAGTCTCATGCCATATAACAAACATGATAGGCACTTATACATGATAAGTAGGCCGAACCATTGACACTTATGACACGCACATGGAGTTTACTCTTGTCAATATATTATCATAAATCACATCAGAGCATATAATCTTTAGACCTGAGATAACACAGTTATCTTATATATAAGTGGTTTGAGTTTGATACTGCTTTCATTCTTATACTGTGTATGAGTATATGGGCATGTGTTGGCTCCTACTAGTTATATATGGAGATAGGTGTTGATCAAGATGGAATATGTTCCTCTAAGTAAATAGGGATAAAATCCTATGTTCATTTAATTGTTCTTGATGTTTCAAGTTCCTGGCCAGGACAGATAGATTTATTCAGAAAAGAGTTTCTGATGAGAAAATCTTTTAATCAAGAACTGAAATTAAAAGAGAACATAATATTCATAGCAAATGGGGTTTGACATAAACTATGACTCTAGCTCGAATTGGGATTTTATAACAGAGAGATTCTAGTGCATGGTAACATATGATTATAGGTTCATTTAAGGTAAACCTTATTACTGATTGGATGGCCATGGCATGCTATGCTAGGTATTAACCATGGTCTATGAGATGCATAAAATGAGTTAGAGAAATCATGTAACACCCTCACTGTAGCAATTCCGTATAGTCTACTGTTCCGGTGACCGGTGTCGGTCTGGACAGCTAGAACGTCTGGAAAAAAAAATTAAACTAAAGTGAAGAACTATAATTAACTCAAATATTAACAAGAAAAATATAGGAAAAATTTTAGAAATAAAATACAACCAAGTTAAATGAGCCGGTGCCCTAGCGATGGGTAACCTAGTGAGAAGTTGCGGTTCTCGCAACTAGGAGCCCTAGACCCGAGGGAAAAATTATAAAATAATTATTGGGGCTCCAGAGAAGGGTTATTGAGGTTCTTATGGCATTAGAATGGCAAAGAAATGCTTAGAAAAATTTTTCAATCGGTACAGACAAATTTGGCTCGTTAAGCCAAACGGAGGGCATTTTGGTCATTTCATCTTTGGAGATGATTTTTGACCGACTTGTCCAGTTAAGTAAATAATTATTATGATCTAAACTATGAATAAATATTGCTAAAAATTGAATTGAAAATGAGTAGAGAAAAGAAGAAAAGAAAATGAAAGAAATTAGGAATTATGACATCATATGATGTCATTAAACACTCTCCACCCAATCACTATTTGACAAGCAAATTAAAAGGGATTAAAATGACATAAAAATGAAACAATTCCAGCAGCCCCTTCTTCTTATTCCCGCACCAAAGAAAAAAAAGAGAGGAAGACCACCATTAAAGCTCCAATTAAGCTTGATTCCCTAGCCAACTACACCATAAAACTTCACCCTCTCTTCACAAAAAATTTCCCTTACCACTAGAGCTAGACTTGGGCAGCCATTAGAAGAGGAGAAAGTGAAGGAAAGTGAAGGGTAAAAATTCATCCAAGAGGTTAGTGCTAATTTTCTTGCTTCCATTCTTTTCTAAGCATGAATTTAAGTTGAGTTAAGTTGAAAATTTGGTGAAAAATGAATTAAAGATGCATGAACATGCCACATGAAATTTTGGCAGCCTTAGGGTACCTAGGGTTTCAACAATTTGATTGCATAATAATTATGTATGGCTGCCATTGGACATGATTTTTGTGTTTTAATTCATGGATTGTATGTATATAAAGAATTGAAATTGTTGGAGTTAGGGTTTGGGCACCAAAATTTAGATTTTGTTTAAGTATTGGTGAAAAAGGTTTTAATGGTCAATTAGTGACCATTTAGTTTTGTTTAAATAAAAAATGAAGTGTGTTGAGTGATGGAATTTGGGTTTGGTGTGGCTGCCCTTGGTGACCTGCAGAATTGGACATGAGTCCAGCAGATTTGGGCAGCCATAACATGAATTGTAGAGGTTCAATTGGTGCAAGGCCAATTGGACATGAAACTAGACACATAATGGCACAACTTTGGTGAAGAAACCATGCCCATAAAACCAAATAAAGTAGACCAAAAGCTTGCCCTAATCCGGGTGACCTGCAGTTTGCCTGGGCAAAATGATCAAATGAACAGTATTTGGT
Organism: Hevea brasiliensis; assembly: GCF_030052815.1. NCBI lineage: Eukaryota > Viridiplantae > Streptophyta > Magnoliopsida > Malpighiales > Euphorbiaceae > Hevea > Hevea brasiliensis. The sequence continues at coordinate 47,019,924 of NC_079505.1, forward strand.
CATTTAGCCATAAATAAGTGTAGAAAGGTCCAATTGACCTAAAAGTTTTTCAGCAACAAGGAGAGATATAGACCAACAACTTTCATGAAGAAACCTAACCCAAATTATGACCATAACATATTCAAAAGGTGAGTTGCATTCATTGTTCATTACATTGTAGATATGGTCAGTCCAGAAATTCTGGACAAAATTTCAATCCGGCCAATTGTGGTTTTTGGACCATAACTTGAGCTATAAAACTCCAAATGGAGTGATTCAAAAAAGGAAATGCAACTAGACAAAATAAGGAATAACTTTCATGTTGATCAGTTTGCCAAATTCCCACTGCAAAATTAACCAATGGAACAATAAATACAAAGCATAAAAACTGAAAATTCTGCCCAACTAACATTAAGCTTAGAAATGGTATTGGAAATCAATACCAACAAAAATGAAATGCAAAATGTGGCATCTTGGAGAAATTAGGTTCAATAAATTTATTATGTATTAAAAAGTCAACAATTTGAGTGAATAGTAATGTGAATTAGTAATACAAAAACACAAAAACACAAAGTATCACTAAATTAGTAGAGGAAATTAAGGTATGAAATTTGGAATCCATGAAACATTAATGGATTACTTGGAATAGAAATAGTAATTCACCTAAATGACTTAATGAACATTTAAGTTATGTGAGTATATAGTTAAGATTTATATTCCCATTACTAGTAGGCCTAATAAAACATGAGTGATACCACTTGAATATGAAATGAAATTAACCTAGATGGATTGTTGAGTATAAATGGGATGAGGTTTACATTAGGATTTATGTTTCCATTACAAATAAGATAATAACACCTTGTATGAGTTATGAATTCATATAAATATTGTAATGAATAAATGAATCACATGAAAATGTGAATGGAACATTAGTTTTCTTTATAAGAGAAAGGAAGAATGTTTTGAGTACAATGATACATGAACACCATTGTTGTGAATTGTGATCAATATGAATGATGTAAGGAATATATGAATATTATGATGAATGTATAAATTATGGAATTTGTCATGAAATAATGAAGTCATAAAACACAATATATTAATATTTAATGATATTATGTGCCCTTCTATTGCCTAGACATGTGTGTTAGATTGGATAGTTTGGCATGCCAATAGGGTATTGTTTTAGCAGTACTGCGAAATGCTTTATGCCTGTATTCATGGCTTTATGCCCGTATTCATGGCTTTATGCCTGCACTAATGGCTTAATGCCCGATTATGTGATATCATGGCTTTTTAGCCATACTGACTGCATACGTGGTTGACGTTCTGCGTCCCATGGTATGACGGCCCGAGGTACCGCGGTGTCCAGTGCCAACGACCCGTTATCCAGTTTAGTCAGCCTGTCATAGGTTACTTGGGCAGTGAAATTTATTGAAATAAGTTAAGAATATTAGCAATTAAAAATATTAGAAATTAAATAAAATAAATGAGTAAGATGACCTAAAATAAATTAGAATAGTTATTTATTAGAAATAATCGAAATGAATTGGACTGATATTAAAATTTACTTATTATGAGATAATCTGAGACAACCTAGCAAGTATTGAGAAAATGCTAAAAGATTAGCAAAGAAAATTATAACATAAATAAATATTGCAAATGTGACTTATATAATAATATAAGCATAAATTTATTATTTTTAGATCATTTTTCTTTGTACATTATTACTGTACATTGGCGAAATAAACACTTCCAAAAAAGACTAAATTAGGATAAAACATATTAAATTTTAGAAACCGCATGTGAAGTATAAATAAATCTTAATTATCCGAATTTTGTTTCTATCTTTATTTGTATATTATTTTCTTGTTATATTATTGCACCACTAAGCAGCAATGCTTAGCGCGATGGAATTGTTTCCTTCGCGCAGGTACTGAAGCTAGAAACCAATGGACATTTGACTGGGAATTTTGGGAGTTCTGATCTGTAAAAGTATCTGAAGTATTCAAGGTTGTCACCTCCTCAGCAATGCATGTAGATAGGGCCCATATAGATTATATTTTATATTTTGTATAAAATGCTTATATATTGTATTGTAATGTATATTATGAACAGGAAATTAATAGGAATGCGATGTAAATTAATTAATTAGCTTTTTCATATGTAATTAATTTATATATCATGTAAATTATAAAATTTTGTAATTATTTTGTAAATTATGTAAATTAAGGAAATTTGAACATTTTGCTTATGTAATTTGAGAATGTTTACATATAAATTGAGTATGAATGGAAATGTATGGAAATGATTATGAAATTGAAATGTATGGATGAGATTTGAAATATGAGAAAATTATGAGAATGGTTGATGAGATAATTATGATTAGCATGGATAAGATTTTATTTTGAAAATATTGTTGAATTTCAAACAGGTAAATATTGAAATACACCAAACGATAATAAAATAGGGGAAACTTCACTGGTTTATCTGTTGAAAAATAATTGATATTAAATTAAACGAATTCAAAATTATTAAAAAAATAAAGTAAGATAAGTGAGGGTGCTCCGGCACCGATTGTAGCTGTGACACCCCTTACCCGTGTACAGTATACCTGAGTAAGTAATGCCACACGGTGTACTGGCACACTCTAATATTCCTCAATTAATTTATATCATGCTTTTGAAGTTAATTTATGAAATATGATTTATTTTAACCATTTATCAAAAACATTATTCATTTGAGGTTCCGAAGATTTTAAAGAAAATCCGGCGGAGTACCGGCTAAAAATGGAGAAAACAGTTCTTGAACTGTTAAACACACTTCCAATATTTGTATTTCATCATCTCAAACTCCAATATCCAAAATCTCAACAATATTTCTCAGTTTCAATTCTCAATAATCTTTTCATTTCTCAAACATCCATTTCTCATATACAAGTGATAAATACATGCTCAAATTTTTGCATTCATAGTCATAACTTTCATTATTTACATGAACATCAAAATATATTACATGAGTTCAAATACATATGAGAAAACAAAATTAAGTTACAAAATGTCAAAATGACACCTAATGTCCTACCAATGCACAGACGTTGAGGTGACATGGACATCGAGCGAATCGCCGGATGGACTCACCCGATGCCGTGGTCAACTGGGCTCACGATCGGTATCTCCAGTACCTACGCTGCGTGGCAAAGCAACGCGCTAAGCAATAATTCTTAGTGGTGCAATAATATAATAAAGAAAAATAGCAAGAAAATAAATGTGTATAGAATGTATGCTTTCTTTGTTTGGTGTTGGTATATTCATTATTTCATTAACTTTGTTCACTTTTATTCATTTAGTTGCCCCAAGTAACCTACACTAGACGATCGGATGGATAACGTAACCGCACTGGGTATCTAATACCTCGCCGTCACACCATCGATCGCATATGCATCACCCGGTAAAATGCAACTACCAAGTCAGAATAATCATAGGCACAAGGCCAAGTCTCAATGCAAAGTCGAATGGCTAAAAGCCATAAAATCACGAATGGCATTTTTGCCATGTGCGATCGCTAATCGAACCCTATTGGCATGCCAAATTATCCAAACCAATCTTGTTAGGTATACTAGGGCATTTGAAACTTTTAAATTCTTCAATTTGTAAATTTCATGTTTTGGTGTTACTATTCACCTAATTGGTCAACAAAAATGTTGACTTTTGGATAGAAAATACGTTCATTGACTTTGGCACTCCCAACATACCATATTTGGCATTCCAAACTTGTTGGCATTAAGCATTTATGCCATTTCAAAGTTTAAACCAACACAAGCAGAATTTTCAGTTTTTGTGAGTCAACTTCACTGTTCCAATGGATACTGTTACTGTGGGAATTTGAAGAAATGTAAAACATGAAAGTTGTTCCTTATTTTGTCTAGTTGAATTTCATTTTTTGAATCACTCCATTTGGAGTTTTGTAGCTCCAGATATGGCTCAAAAACCCAAGCTGGCCGGATTGCCAAAACTGCAGAATTACCATATCTACAAAGAACATGAACAAAGGATCGCCACTGCCATTTGGGTTAGGTTCTGGCCATAATTTTGGGTAGGTTCCTTCATGAAAGTTGTTTGTCTATGTCTTAACTTGTTTCTGTAAACATTTCAGCTCAATTGACCAAATCTACAGTGATTTATGGCCACTGTTCATTTGGTCAATTCTGCAGAATCAGTTTCAGGGTATCCGGATTGGGGCCTAGTTTTGGTCCTCTTGCTTTGGTCTTTTGGGCATGGTTTCTTCAGCAAAAATGTGCCATTATAAGCCTAGTTTCATGTCCAATTGGCCAAACACCAATTGGACTAACACAGCCAAAGTTATGGCTGTGTAATTGGACTGAAATTTCAGTCCATTTGCTGCTGTCCTAGGGCAGTTTACACCTTGACTTTGCCATACCATTTTTCAGTCCAATTCATGGTCAACATACCTAAAATGGTCACTAATTGACCCTTATAATGTTCTTTCACAATTTCACAAGCTAAATCCAAGTTTCACTTCTCAAAACCCTAATGTCCAATTTAAATTACCCATAAACCTCAATTAGCACACTAATTCAACATCCATGCATATTCATACCTTAAACATCATTTCTATCCATTCTAAATTCATTAAAACAATCAACCACATCCTTCCTTAGGGCTGCCAAAAATTGAAGATGCCCTAACACATATAATTTACTTCAAATTCTTACAATTTCTTAACTTAAAATGATGCTCTAATAAGGATTAAAGGAGTGAGAGTGAAAGGATAGCACTAACCTCACTTTAACCTCTTGTAGGGCAGATTTCTTCAAGCTAAAACTTCACTTTCCTTCTTCTTCTTGGCTGCCAAAAGCTTCCCCAAGTGATATGGTCAAGGTTTAATGAAAGGGGTTAGGGTTTAGTGGTGGAAACAAAGGAGAAAGGAAGCTTTGGTTGAAAATCAATAGAGGTTTGGCTATGGAAATTAAGAGCTACGGGTGAACTTTGTAAAGGTGATGGCTGCTGGAATTTTAGGAGCTTTTGTTGTATTCTTATACATATTTTATTAGTTAAATTAAGTGTTGACTAAATGTGATTGGTGGGTAACTCTTGGATGACATCATATGATGTCAAAATTGACATTTATTCTCATTTTTCTTTTCTCTTCTTCTCTACTCATTTTCACTTTAATTTTTGGTAATGTTTCTTCATATTTTATGTCATATTAATTATTTACTTAACTGGACAAGTCGGCCAAAAATCGTCTCTGAAGGCGAAATGACCAAAATGCCCTCCGTTTGGCTTAACGGGTCAAAATTGTCTGTACTGATTGAAAAATTGTTCTAGGTATTTTCTTGGCATTCTAATGCCATGGGAACCTCAATAACCCTTCTCTGGAGTCCCAAAAATTATTTTATAATTTTTTCCCCGGGTCTAGGGCTCCTCGTTGCGAGAACCGCAACTTCCCTCTGGTTACCCATCTCTAGGGCACCGGCTCGTTTAACTTGGTTGTATTTTATTTCTAAAATTTTACTAAATTTTTCTTATTAATATTTGAGTTAATTATGGTTCCTGACTTTAGTTTAAATATTTTTTCGGACGTTCTAGCTGTCCGGACCGACACCGGTCACCAGAACAGTAGGATGTACGGAGTGGTTATCAGGAGGGTGTTACAGTAGCACGCCTTGCTCAACTACACTATAGTCAGGTGAGGGGTGTTACAAATCATTTATGGTAAGAAAGAGTTCTGCTGATATTAAGCGTTGATATCATGTCTTATTGCCAATTAGTAATGAGCCTAGTAAGTCACACACATGCACAAGTAATCACCAATTAAATATGATTTATTTAATTAATTAAAAATTTTAATTGATTAATTAAATAGGTTTGGTTTGCAATTAGATTGTAAAGTCCCTAGCATGGCTTAAAACCAAATCTAGGTTATTGGATGTATAGTATAAGTTAAATTTATATTTAAAGTGTTTAAATATGAATTTAATTAAAGAGAAATTAATTAATAGAGATTAATTAATTAATTTATATTTGATATAAATTGATTAGAAGAAGAGAAATAATTATTTTGGGTTGAGAACTCAAAATTAAGACATAGGGGTATTTTGGTCATTTCACAGGGTGACATGTGGCACCATGAGATGGTGACACATGGCAATACACATAAGATTGCCAAATGTCTTTTAATCATGTACGATGATTAAAATTAAGATTATATATAAGTTTGACACTTGGCACAATGTGATTGGGTCAATTAAACCTAGAACTAATCAAAAGGTGACATGTGGCAAGGGTTTTAAGTGGTGACCTAGCTATATGAGGGAAAGGATGAAAAGAAAAATACCTAGCTGCTATATGTTTCATTGTTGCCACCCCAAAGAACCTCTCCCTCTGATCTTCTTCATCTCTCATCAATTCAAAAAGATTAGCAAACAATCTCTTGAATTAAAAATACTAGAAATTGTTTCTAGTGTCCTGTTTACATCTTTAATCTCTTAAAAGGCAAAATTTGATTTTTTAATTCATAGAAAAATCTTTAGAAGCTGTTCAAGGGCAGCCATAGGTGAACTTGGTGTGGACAAGCTAGAGGGACAACATCTGGTGTCCTAAAGACGCATCCCAAAGGTACAAATACACTACAGTGCATCAAGAGGTTAGTGTATTTGTAAAATTAATCTGATTAATTCTAAAATCTTAAATGGCAAATACAGATCCAAAAACATATTAAAAGAGTTTTAATATGTTGTTTATCATTGAAATCAAATAGATAAAAATAAATCTTACATGATGCATGTGACCCTAGGTGAAAATTGTTTGAATTCAATGGTATAAACTTGTGTTTTTCATACTTCCGCTCCTTCAGAATGGTGAGTCTCATGCCATATAACAAATATGATAGGCACTTATGCATGATAAGTAGGTCAAACCAGTGACATTTATGACAAGCACATGGAGTTTACTCTTGTCAATGTATTGTCATAAATCACATCAGTGCATATAATCTTTAGACTTGAGATAGCACAGTTATCTTGTATATAGATGGTTTGAGTTTGATACTACTTTCATACTTGTACTGTGTATGGGTATATGGGCATGTGTTGGCTCCTACTAGTTATATATGGAGGTAGGTGTTGATCAAGATGGAATCTGTTACCCTTAGTAAATAGGGATAAAATCCTATGTTCATTTAATTATTCTTGATATTTCAAGTTCCTGGCTAGGACAGATAGATTTAATCAGAAAAGAGTTTCTGATGAGAAAATGCTTTTTAATCAAGAATTGGAATTAAAAGAGAACATAATATTCATAGCAAATGGAGTTTGACATAAACCATGACTCTAGCTCGAATTAAGATTTTGTAACAGAGAGATTCTAGTGCATGGCAATATATGATTAAAGGTTCATTTAAGGTATTCTTTATTACTAATTGGATGGCCATAGCATGCTATGCTAGGTGTTAACCATGGTCTATGAGGTGCCTAAAATGATTTAGAGAAATCATTTATAGTAAGAAAGAGTTCTTATAACACCCCTATAATCGGTAGTGCATTCTACTGTTCCGGCGATCTGTGTCTGTCCGGACAGCTAGGATGCTTGGAATTATACTTAAATGTTAGTGAGGAGACATAAAATAATGAAATACAATAGAGAAAAATACAAGAAAAACAAAGGAAAAATAAGAGTAATGAAATATGACTAAGTTAAACGAGCCAAACCCGTAGCGATGGGTGACCGCACTGGAAAGTTACGAGGGGGATCATTTACTAGCCCTGGACCGCGGGGAACTCAGGGAAACATTTTTCGGAACCAAATTAAAGGTCTACAGAGGTGTAATTGACCTTAGAAATGTCAAAAAAAATTTAGTAAGTTAATATAAACAAAAATGAAAAATAAAGAAATTAGCGGGTCAAGAAGTTAATTGGTAGCACAGAAAAATCTGAAATACAACCCGAAGAGGGGCATTTTGGCCAATTAATACCTAGAGTTGACTTTTGACCTAATATCCATGAAAAATTAGTAGTATTAAATTTTGAAAATGTCATGAAAATAGAAAATTTGATATAAAATGTAAATAGTGAGGAATTTGGGGCATAATTACAAATAAGGGAAATTTTGGATTATTAAACATTTAATCCACCTTAGTGGAGCATTATGGATTTGTATATTCATTAAGTGGACAATATATCCCACTTTAGCCACTTCTTCTTCTTCATTTCATCTTCAAGCCAAATTCAATTCCAAAGGGAAACTCCATGGATGGCCAAAGCTTCAAGCTCTCATCCACCAGGATCATGAAGGAACGGAAGCGTGAAAAACACAAGTTTATACTATTGAATTAAAAAATTTTCACCTAGGGTCACATGCATCATGCAAGATTTATTTTTATCTATTTGATTTCAATGATAAACAACATATTAAAACTCTTTTAATATGTTTTTGGATCTGTATTTGCCATTTAAGATTTTAAAATTAATCAGATTAATTTTAGAACCCTAGATTAAATTAAGAACGATTACACTAACCTCTTGATGCAATCGCGTATGTCATGCCTTTGAGATTCGTCTTGAGGACACGGATGTTGTCCTCTAGCTTGTCCACACCAAGAACACCTATGGCAGCCCTTGAACAACTTCTAAAGCCTTTTCTATTAATTAGAAATTCAAGTTACGCCTTTTAAGAGATTAGAGATGTAAAGGACACTAGAAACAATTTCTAGTGTTCTTAATTCAAGAGATTGATGGCTAATCTCTTTGAATTGATGAGAGATGAAGAAGAATAGAGGGAGGGCTGAAAAATGGCGTGACAAAGGAGTGTGGCTGCTAGTTGTATTTTATTCTCTCATAACAACACTTAAATAGCTAGGTTAACACATTAAACCCTTGCCACATGTCACCCTTTGATTAGCTCTAGGTTTAAGTGACCCAATCACATTGTGCCAAGTGTCAAACCTATATTTAATCTTGATTTTCATCATCTTACATGATTAAAAAAAAAACATTTGGCAAGCTTATGTGTTATGCCATGTGTCACCATCTCATGGTGCCACGTGTCACACTGCAAAATGACCAAAATGCCCCTGTGTCTTAATTATGAGTTCTCAACCCAAAATAATTATTTTTCTTCTTCTAATTAATTTATATCAAATATAAATAAATTAATTAATCTGTATTAATTAATTTCTCATTAATTAAATTCATATTTAAACACTTTAAATATAAATTTAACTTATACTATACATCCAATAATCTAGATTTGGTTTCAAGTCATGCTAGAGACTTTGCAATTTAATTGGAAATCAAACATATTTAATTAATCAATTAAACTCTTTAATTAATTAATTAAATCATATTTAAATAGGTGATAACTTGTGTATGTGTGTGACTTACTAGGCTCATCACTAATTGGCAATGAGACATAATATCAACTCTTAATATCATCAGAACTCTTTCTTACCATAAATGATTTCTCTAAATCATTTTATGAACCTCATAGACCATGGTTAACACCTAGCATAGCATGCCATGGCCACCCAATTAGTAATAAGGTTTACCTTAAATGAACCTATAATCATATGTTACCATGCACTAGAATCTCTCTGTTACAAAATCCCAACTCAAGCTGGAGTCATGGTTTATGTCAAACTCCATTTGCTATGAATATTATGTTCTCTTTTAATTCCAGTTCTTGATTAAAAAGATTTTCTCATCAGAAACTCTTTTCTAAATAAATCTATCTGTCCTGGCCAGGAACTTGAAACATCAAGAACAATTAAATGAACATAGGATTTTATCTCTATTTACTTAGAGGAACAGATTCCATCTTAACCAACACCTACCTCCATATATAACTAGTAGGAGCCAACACATGCCCATATACCCATACGGTACAAGTATGAAAGCGATCAAACTCAAACTACCTATATACAAGATAAGCTGTGCTATCTCGTGTCTAAAGATTATATGCCTCGATATGATTTATGACAAAACATTGACAAGAGTAAACTCCATGTGCTTGTCATAAGTGTCACTAGTTCGGCCTACTTATCATTTATAAGTGCCTATCATGTTTGTTATATGGCATGAGACTCACCATTCCATCTTATTTATATCTCATATAAATAACTTGGGAACAAACATGAATACAATCTTTCTAGATAAGTCATGTCCTTATTATGAAGTATCCTCGATTGTGAACCTATTTATGATACTTCGTGCTAGAAATATTGTCACTCATATTCTTAACAACTTAAGAATAATATTTCTAACAAAATATCAATGGACCTTTTCTATTACACATAAATATATTATGTAAACAGAAAAGTGGAAATGCCTTTTATTAATAAAAATATGTACAAGATACATACTAAATGATATGCTCTAGGGCATACTACCAACAATCTCCCACTAGCACTATAGCCATTCATTACAATACCTTAGACCTATCTTCTCAAGATGTCGGTCTAACTGAGTCTGTGACATAGGCTTAGTGAATGGATCAGCTGGATTTCAGCTAATGTTATTTTTCTGCATGGCTATATCGCCTTGCCCAACTATATCTCTGATAATGTGGTAGTGCCTTTCTATGTGTTTGGATTTTGGTGAGACCTTAGTTCCTTAGCCTGTATGACTGCTCCATTATTGTCACAGTGTAGTGGAACTGCTGACTCAATGGAAGGAACTACTGTAAGTTCTGTCACAAACTTCTTTATCCAAACAGCTTCCTTTGCAACATCTGATGTAGCAATATACTCACCTACGTAGTGGAATCTGATCGTGCTCGCTTGGAACTCTTCCAACTAATCGCACCTCCATTACAAATGAACACATATCCAGAGGTAGACTTTCTATCATCGATATCGATTGGAAATCGAATCGATAACCATCCAATTGCAAGTCTCCACCTCCATAAATCAAGAATAAATCCTTAGTTCTTCTCAAGTACTTAAGAATATTCTTGTGACTATCGATGTTCCAAACTGGATTGGATTGATACCGCTAGTCAAACTAACAAAGATATGCGATATCCGGCCTAGTACACAACATTGCATACATTAAACTTCCAATAGCCGAAGCATATGGAATCCTGGCCATCTTATCTCTTTCTTCAGGTGTATTTGGAGACATCTCTTTAGAAAGATGGATGCCACGTCTCACTGGTAACAATCCTCTCTTGGAATCAAGCATGTTAAACCTCTTTAACACCTTTTCCAAGTATAGACTTTGGGATAAACCAATTATTCTTTTCGCTCTATCTCTATAGATGCGAATCCCAAGAATATAGGTTGCCTCCCCAAAGTCTTTCATGGAGAATGTATTTGACAACCATACCTTTATAGCCGTCAACATACCTGTGTCATTACCCATCAATAATATTTCATCCACATATAAGACAAGGAAAGTGATAGCACTATCACTAACCTTCTTATATACATATGGCTCATCCTCATTTTTGATAAAACTAAAGGATTTGATGGCTTCATCGAAACGGATGTTCCAACTCCTTTAAGCTTGTTTCAACCCATAAATGGATCGCTTTAGCTTGCATACCTTGGAACCATCTTGGGATTCAAATCCCCTAGGTTGTTCCATGAAAATGTTTTCTTCAATGTATCCATTGAGAAAGTCGCATTTGACATCCATCTGCCAAATCTCATAATCATAGTATGCAGCTATTGCTAATAAAATCCTAATTGATTTAAGCATGGCAACAGGCGAGAAAGTCTCCTCATAGTCGATTCCTTGCCTTTGGCGAAACCCTTTCGCTACTACCCTTGTCTTATAGGTCTCTACATTTCCATCAGAACCAATTTTCTTCTTGAAAACCCATTTGTTCCCTATAGGTATAATACCTTCAGGTGGGTCAACAAGATCCCAAACTTGATTCTTATACATGGAATCAATCTCGGATTTCATAGCTTCAATCCATTTTGAAGAGTCTATATCTGATATAGCTTCTTCATAAGTAAGTGGATCATCTCCATGATCTACTTCTTCATGAGTAAACAACTCTTGTTCTTCTTCATGAAGAAAACCATATCTCACTGGTGGGTGAGATACCCTGGTTGTTCTACGAGGAACAGTTGTAGATGTTTTATCAACGAGTATTGGTTGACTAGATGGATCTATATCCATCGATGCATGGTTGGTCGAAATTCTCCAATTCTAACTCTATTTGCCTTCCTTTGCCTCCTTCTTGAACAAACTGTTGTTCAAGAAATGTGGCATCTCTACTTATCACAACCTTTTGTGAAGTAGGCAAATAAAAATAATATCCAAAACTATCTTTTGGATATCCAACAAATCGACCTTTTACGATCGGTCTCCAATTTATCGGTGTTGACTTTTGATATAATTTGGACAACCCCAAATCTTAACATGCTTAAGACTTGGTTTTCTTCCATGCCATATCTCATAAGGTATGGAAGAAGCGATTTTGATGGAATCCTATTCGAATATACAAAGTGATTCTAATGCAAATCCCCAAAAGAAGATTGGCATATCAGTATAGCTCATCATACTACGTACCATATCCAATAGGGTACGATTTCTCCTTTCAGATACACCATTCAGCTGTAGTGTTCCTGGAGGAGTCAGCTAAGAAACAATGCCATGCTCTCTCAAGTATTCATCACATTCAGTACTCAAATATTCACCTCCACGATCTGATCAAAGAGCTTTAATATTCTTTCCTGTTTGATTTTCTACTTCAGATTTAAATTCTTTGAACTTTTCAAAAGATTCATGTTTGTATTTCATTAAATACAAATACCCAAACCTTGATTTATCATCAGTAAAGGTAATAAAATAATGAAAATCCCCTCTAGCCATTTCTTTAAATGGACCACATACATCACTATGTATTAGCTCCAAAATATTTTCAGCTCTTAGCCCTTGTCTAACAAAGGGTGATCTAGTCATTTTACCTTGAAGGCAAGATTCACAAGTTGGAGTAGGCTCAGAGCCCAATGAGGATAGAATCCCCATTTTCTCCAATTTTGCAATCCTATCTTCAGCAACATGACATAACATTAAGTGCCAAATACAGTTTGAACTTGAGTTGGTTTTCACCATGGCATTGCATTCTTTTAGATCACTTGCATTCAATTTGTGTTTGTCATTATTATCCAAATAATAAAGACCATCATTCATATAACTTGAACCAACATATTTATTTCCAAAATAAATATTACAAACATCATCTATGAACTGAAATTCATAGCCATTTCTAGTCAAACTAGATATAGAAATGATGTTCTTAAAAGCATCAGGTACATATAAAATATTATCCAAACACAAAACATGTCCAAACATGTAAAAAGATTTAGATCCTATGGCTAAAGCTTCAACAGTTGAGCCATTGCCAATCCGGACTCTAATATCTTGGGAACACAAGCTGCTACTGTTTGCTAGTTCCTGCATATCATTAGAAATGTGAGAACTGGCACCAATATCTAAAACCCAAGCTGTAGATGAACTATGAGTATCATCAGAATCTAAATAACAAGATATGGACATACCTTCCGAAGGTGTATCCTTCTTGTCCTTCAGAGAAGCAAGATACTCTGGGCAGTTCCTTTTCCAGTGCCCATCCTTTTGGCAGTGGAAACACTTTCCTTTGCCTCCATCAGCTTTAGTCTTCCGTTTTTGTTTAGCTATTTTCTTGGAAGGACCAGGAATCTGCGGTTTCTTTTTTCTATTGCCCTTCTTCTTGTTGGACTTTCCAGCAGAAGAAGATGCAACCAAAGCTACCTCTTTTTCTTTATTGCCTGGCATATTCATTTGGGCAATAACCAGCATGTTGAGTAAACTAGCTAAGGTGTATTCCTGTTGAGTCATATGGAAATTTGTCACAAAATTCCCAAAAGACTCAGGAAGGGACTGAAGGATCAAATCCGCTTGTAGTTGGAAATCCATGTTGAAGTCAAGATGTTCCAACTGCTCAATCAGCCGAATCATCTTGTGGACATGATCCCCAGCATTCTGTCCCTCAGACATCCTCATATGGAATAGCTGTCTAGATATTTCATACCTAGCATTCCTGCTGAGCTCACCATACAACTCTTATAGGTGAAGGAGGATCTCACTCGCACTCTGCATGTTCTCATGTTGCTTCTGTAACTCATTACTCATGGAAGCAAGCATGTAACACTTAGCTCTCATATCATGCTCCTTCCACTTGTCCAAAGTATCATGTTCCTCTTATGTGGCCTCTGGAGGTAAGGGACCAGGAACATTTGAATCTAGAACATATCCTATATGTTCAAGGTTCAGGACAAGTTTCAAATTTCTTAGCCAATTAGACAGATTAGGTCCAGTCAACCTATTGTGATCAAGTATGCTTGCAAGGATATTGGATGGTGGTGGTTGTTTTGTGCTCATTTTTATCAGAAAATTAATCGCAAAATAACCAGATTAATTAGTAAATGTATCATGTAATTAACCAAATTGATTATGGTCTTTTAATCAAATTGGTCCTCCCACTAACTTAGCGAATCCTACACTTCCAAAGTAGGAAATGGAAATCCTAGTTGGATGGATTTCTAGTGGGTGATTGAATTCTTATAATTCTATTGATCATCATCAGGTACATCCATTATTGGAATTACAATAAACTATAAGTGAGCAACTCCTTGCCCATCACATCTCATGTGAGGTTCAATCCTTTACCTAGCCCCTAATGCTCAAAATCTCAGGTACATCCATTATTGACTTATCTTGCATTAGTTAAGTTAATCCCATTGAGCCAGTAATTATGCAAATAATTTTAATGTCCTCAGGTACATCCAATATTGGCCACCAAACCATTTACATATTTACAACATCTCATGCTTAACAATTATTCTTAAGAAAATCTCTTAAATTAATTGCATCTCATGCAATTATTTAAAATTTCTTAAAATAATTGCCCCAATGGAGGGCCTATGTTATAATTACTTTAATTATAGCATTTCCAACTTAATCATTTGTTTGGAAGATTTTATGGTCATTCTAATTACTATTAAGGTCTCACTTTGCACATTATCCATTTAGCATGCATATATCATATAATTGCATATATTCCCATACATCTCATGCATTCATGGATAAGCAGTAAATATGGTATGATCATGGACTTTCTAAGGGATTCAATTCTGAGCCACCAAGAATTGAATCTGGGCATTCCTAGGTGCATTTCATTCATTCATTTTATAAGAGTTGCTGAAGGAGTACATAATAAACACTTGATCTTGAATTCCTCCCACTGGTCCCACCAATGCTCTTGACCTCCTTGAACTTCTTGCAATCCAATATTACATAGTAATCCTTGGCATACCAAGGCGAATTTACAAGAACTTAAATAAATGAAATTACAACCCAAAAATTATTACAAACTTAATAATACATGCCCAAAATAAATTAAAATAGATTAATTAATTTACAATCCCAAAGAAACACAAAAGAAATAAATCCAATCACATTGGTCTTTTATAGTCCATGATCATCCATATGCATATCACTATTTAACAATTAAATAAAACATACATACTTAAATTAAATTGAATATCTCATATTCAACTTAAAAATCCAGATTTGAATATGATTCAAATAAATTTAAAAATTTAGATTTGAATCTCATTCAAACAAATTTAAAAATTCAGATTTGAATTACATTCAAACAACTTTAAAAATTCAGATTTGAATCACATTCAAACATTTTTTTAAAAAAATCAGATTTGAATCACATTCAAACAATTTTTAAAAAATCAGATCTAAATTTTATTCAATCAATTTTAAAAATCAGATTTAAATATGATTCAAACAACTTCAAAAATTCAGATTTGAATCACATTCAAACAACTTTTAAAATTCAGATTTGAATCACATTCAAACAATTTTTAAAATTTTGATTTGAATCATAATTTAATTGTGTGATTAAAAATCCTAATTAAACATTTTAATTAGTCATATGATGAACCTTTCATCATGCAACAATTGCAGAATTTAATAACAACCATGCGCACCATGATCTTCCAAAGCCATGCGCACCATGTTGGAGTTCATCAAGCATGCCGCCACACCTCTTGATCCAACCAGCAATGGATCAATCATCTCATGATCAAATCACATAATTAAATCATATAATAAACAATCTAAATGGCAAATATAGTGGCTCTGATATCAATTGAAGGAACGGAAGCGTGAAAAACACAAGTTTATACCATTGAATTCAAAAATTTTCACCTAGGGTCACATGCATCATGCAAGATTTATTTTTATTTATTTGATTTCAATGGTAAACAACATATAAAAACTCCTTTAATATGTTTTTGAATTTGTATTTGCCATTTAAGATTTTAAAATTATTCAGATTAATTTTAGAACCCTAGATTAAATCAAGAACGATTACACTAACCTCTTGATGCACTGCAGCGTGTGTGCGCCTTTGAGATTCGTCTTCAGGACACCAGATGTTGTCCCTCTAGCTTTTCCACACCAAGAACACCTATGGCAGCCCTTGAACAGCTTCTAAAGCCTTTTCTATTAATTAGAAATTCAAGTTCTGCCTTTTAAGAGATTAGAGATGTAAACAGGACACTAGAAACAATTTCTAGTGTTCTTAATTCAAGAGATTGATGGCTAATCTCTTTGAATTGATGAGAGATGAAGAAAAATAGAGGGAGGGCTGCAAAATGGCGTGACAAAGGAGTGTGGCTGCTGGTTGTATTTTATTTTCTCATAACAACACTTAAATAGCTAGGTTAACACATTAAACCCTTGCCACATGTCACCCTTTGATTAGCTCTAGGTTTAAGTGACCCAATCACATTGTGCCAAGTTTCAAACCTATATTTAATCTTGATTTTAATCATCTTACATGGTTAAAAAAAAAACATTTGGCAAGCTTATGTGTTATGCCACGTGTCACCATCTCATGGTGCCACATGTCACACTGCAAAATGACCAAAATGCCCTTGTGTCCTAATTATGAGTTCTCAACCCAAAATAATTATTTTTCTTCTTCTAATTAATTTATATCAAATATAAATAAATTAATTAATCTCTATTAATTAATTTCTCATTAATTAAATTCATATTTAAATACTTTAAATATAAATTTAACTTATATTATACATCCAATAATCTAGATTTGGTTTCAAGTCATGCTAGGGACTTTGCAATTTAATTGCAAACCAAACCTATTTAATTAATCAATTAAACTCTTTAATTAATTAATTAAATCATATTTAAATAGGTGATAACTTGTGTATGTGTGTGACTTACTAGGCTCATCACTAATTGGCAATGAGACATGATATCAACTCTTAATATCATCAGAACTATTTCTTACCATAAATAATTTCTCTAAATCATTTTATGAACCTCATAGACCATGGTTAACACCTAGCATAGCATGCCATGGCCACTCAATTAGTAATAAGGTTTACCTTAAATGAACCTATAATCATATGTTACCATGCACTAGAATCTCTGCATTACAAAATCCCAACTCAAGTGGAGTCATGGTTTATGTCAAACTCCATTTACTATGAATATTATGTTCTCTTTTAATTCCAGTTCTTGATTAAAAGATTTTCTCATCGAAACTCTTTTCTGAATAAATCTATCTGTCCTGGCCAGGAACTTGAAACTTTAAGAACAATTAAATGAACATAGGATTTTATCTCTATTTACTTAGAGGAACAGATTCCATCTTGATCAACACCAACCTCCATATATAACTAGTAGGAGCCAACACATGCCCATATACCCATACACGGTACAAGTATGAAAGCGATATCAACTCAAACTACCTATATATAAGATAAGCTGTGCTATCTCAGGTCTAAAGATTATATGCATCGATATGATTTATGACAAAACATTGACAAGAGTAAACTCCATGTGCTTGTCATAAGTGTCACCGTTCTACCTACTTATCATTTATAAGTGCCTATCATGTTTGTTATATGGCATGAGACTTACCATTCCATCTTATTTCTATCTCATATAAATAACTTGGGAACAAACATGAATACAATCTTTCTGGATAAGTCATGTCCTTATTATGAAGTATCCTCGATTGTGAACCTATTTATGATACTTCGTGCTAGAAATATTGTCACTCATATTCTTAACAACTTAAGAATAATATTTCTAACAAAATATTAATGGACCTTTTCTATTACACATAAATATATTATGTAAACGGAAAAGTGGAAATGCCTTTTATTAATAAAAATATGTACCAGATACATACTAAATGATATGCTCTAGGGCATACTACTAACAGATCAAGCCATGAAATCTTCAAGGTTCCTTCAATAAAAGTTGTTTATACACCTTGAGCAGTATTTTGGGAGCAAAAAGGGAGAGATTTAAAGAAGTTTGACAAGCTCCAAAAAGAGGTAAGTGTCCAATTCACTTGCTTTCTTAAGTAAAGTTAATGTTTAGCATGAGATGAGTTGATTGGTGATGAAAATTGATGGAATTGTTGAGTTATTCGACTGCCCATTTTTAGGCAGCCATGGGAGCCTATATTACTTGAGTATTCTGCCCAATTTACTTTGCTAGAATTGTGTTGAATAAATCTAGAAGTGCCAAGAATGAATATTGAAGTATTGGGAGGAGGAGGATTGCCAAATTGGGAGTGTAAATTCTCTTATGCAGATTGTGATTGTTGGCAGTGTATAAATTAGGTTATAAGTGTAAAGTTGTGGCTCCAATTGGTATGAGGTCAATTGGAGGTGAAACTAAACATAAAATAGGCCAACTTTCATGTAGAAGTGTTGCTCAAATTCTGCCTAGAAGTGACCTAAAAAAAAATGACCAAATCCGAAATTGCCTAACATATGAACCCAGATTTTGACCATATGAACAGTAGTCGATGTTTTGGCCATAACTCACTCAAAACAGGTCCAAATGACCTGAAATTTATATGGTTGGAAAGCTTAGACATAGGACTACAACTTTGGTGAAGACTACCAAGCCCAGAAATGCCGATTACCAAGTCATAATGATCACCAAAGTTGGTTTACAAAAACTGGCCAAATTGACTTTGACCTAAAAATGACCTAAACTTTGCAATATAAGTGCAACTTGACCAGCAATAGTAAAATGACCATAACTTGGTCTAGAAAACTCCAAATGATATGAAATTAGTCCCAAAATTTCAATAAGACATAGATCCACAATATTGGTAATTTGACCAAAACCCAGAAATCAAGGAAACTAGATCAATTAACTTGATTAATTTGGCACACTAAATCTAGAATTGGCATATTTGACCATAAAATCTAGAAAATTCAAATAAGCATATCTTCCACAAGAAGTGTCCAATTTAAATGAGCCATACCAATATGGAAAGCTAAGAAAGAGACCTAAAACTTTGTTTTAGACAACTTCCTCAAATTATAAATGTATAAGGTCAGAATTTAAGGTCAAAGCCATTGACCTAATTGAGGACCATGCCAATATAGGACCTTTGAGTCCAAGTTAACAATTTGTCTATAAAGAATTCTATAAGACCTGAAAAATGCTAAGCCAAATTTCTAATTGTCCCTAAGACATAGGGCAACAATACTTTTGAAAAATGCTAGACCTCAATGTGATTACAAACAATCCAAATAAATTAATAAATTTAGAACCGAAAATGCCTAAAAAGGAAACTAAAACTTAGATTTGACCTAGTTATAGTTAATTGACCATAACTTGAGCCATACAACTCCAAATGGAGTGATTCAAAAAGGAAATTAAAGAAGACACAATGAGAAACAATTTAATGAAGAGAATTCTGTTAAATTTACACTGTAACTTGGTCCAATAGACTGTAAACATTGGCCATGAAATATGGAAAATGGCAATAAAATGCAATAAGCTTTAAAATGAAATTGGTAACATATATCAATACTTAGAGACTATAAAATGTGACAAATTGGGAATATTAAAATTAATTCACCTAGTGTGTATTAATGGTTAACATTGTAGGTTTACTAATGAAATGAATTGAAGAGAATAGTACCAAGAAAATTTAGATATTAGATTTTATTATTAGAAACAAGTTAACTGAATGCTGAAACACTTTAAATTATGTGTTTCAGTTGAAAAGGATTTTGAGAAGCATAAGGAACATTGAGTCAAGGCCTAGAGGCAACTCTGATCAGGTCTAAGCATAATACTTTTTATATTCACTACTTTTACTAGAAACTTTATTTGGAGAAATGAGTTATGAATAATTTTTTATTGTTTTGGCTTTGGGAATTTTATTTGAGAATTATTGTGTTGCCTACTTTGTAAATGGAAATTTTGAGATAAAATGTGTTTAGTGGTATCAGAGCAAAGTAGGGATGGCGATACGTAACGCCTACGATTCTTGGGAACTCTCACGTGTGAACTGTGGCAAAGCGTGACTCTTCGCCCAGGAGCTTGTAGGGACGGCGATACGTAACGCCTGCAAGTGCTCTGATAGGTACACTATATTCCTCCTCCATTTATGGGGTGAGTATGACTATATTCCTCTCTCTTTGACTTGCCAGTCTGAGGTGAGTGTGGATGAGTTCTCATTAGCTAGCTAGCCACCTCCCTCATTGATTTCGATTAGTGGGGTGAGTATGTCTTGTCGTGGTGTACAACACGGTATATTCGAAAAAGTTGTGTCATGACCTAAGTTGTGTTATTCATTGGCAACACTGTGTTATTCAATTGTTTGATCAAATTTGTATTATATGAGCTTTGAAAATTGTGACAGGAAATTGTGAATTATTTGAATTGTAAATTGTCAATAAAATTTTTATATACCGCATTTTAAATTGTTATTGTGCACCACTAAGTAAATTTTACTCAGCGATAGCTTTTTCATTACTGTCACAGGTAGACAGATAGATAAAGGAGCAGAGTAGGCTGCTTGTGACTTCGCTTTGGGATTTTGCTGGGTATATTGAGTATACCACTTCCTAGTAAATATTATTGTAATGCATGTGAACTGTATGTATATATTATATTGGTCTTGAGCAGTTGTAAAATAAAGTTGTAAATTATTTTGGCTTGTCAAAATGTTGTATTACAATTCTCTTATTTTAGCTTTTGAAATACTCATTTATTTTGCACTTTATCTTTGGAATTGCTGAAAATGATATTGAATTGAGTTTGAACTATGTTGAAGACACTGATTTGAGTTGAGCCATATTGAACTTTGGAATTATATTGGAAGTGCTTTTTATAGGTTTTTGAAGAATTGTTTTGCTCCAAATATAGACGGTACTCTGCCAAAATTTTTACAGAAATTATTGATACTTCATATTTGTTATTTGATTTCACTTCCGTTAAAAAAAAAAAAATTAACATCTGTCAAAAGCGCTCACCACTGTAAAAAAATATAAGAAAAGGTTTAAAATCCCTTGTAGTGTATTTAATGGGTTATCGGTCGGCAAAATTGTTAGTAGTATGCCCTAGAGCATATCATTTAGTATGTATCTTGTACATATTTTTATTAATAAAAGGCATTTCCACTTTTCCGTTTACATAATATATTTATGTGTAATAGAAAAGGTCCATTGATATTTTGTTAGAAATATTATTCTTAAGTTGTTAAGAATATGAGTGACAATATTTCTAGCACAAAGTATCATAAATAGGTTCACAATCGAGGATACTTCATAATAAGGACATGACTTATCCAGAAAGATTGTATTCATGTTTGTTCCCAAGTTATTTATATGAGATATAAATAAGATGGAATGGTGAGTCTCATGCCATATAACAAACATGATAGGCACTTATAAATGATAAGTAGGCCGAACCAGTGACACTTATGACAAGCACATGGAGTTTACTCTTGTCAATGTTTTGTCATAAATCATATCAGTGCATATAATCTTTAGACTTGAGATAGCACAGTTATCTTGTACATAAGTAGTTTGAGTTTGATACTGCTTTCATACTTGTACTGTGTATGGGTATATGGGCATGTGTTGGCTCCTACTAGTTATATATGGGGTAGGTGTTGATCAAGATGGAATATGTTCCTCTAAGTAAATAGAGATAAAATCCTATGTTCATTTAATTGTTCTTGATGTTTCAAGTTCCTGGCTAAGACAGATAGATTTATTCAGAAAAGAGTTTCTGATGAGAAAATCTTTTTAATCAAGAACTGGAATTAAAAGAGAACATAATATTCATAGCAAATGGAGTTTGACATAAACCATGACTCCAGCTTGAGTTGGGATTTTGTAACAAAGAGATTCTAGTGCATGGTAACATATGATTATAGGTTCATTTAAGGTAAACCTTATTACTAATTGGGTGGCCATGGCATGCTATGCTAGGTGTTAACCATGGTCTATGAGGTTCATAAAATGATTTAGGGAAATCATTTATGGTAAGAAAGAGTTCTGATGATATTAAGAGTTTATATCATGTCTCATTGCCAATTAGTGATGAGCCTAGTAAGTCACACACATACACAAGTTATCACCTATTTAAATATGATTTAATTAATTAATTAAAGAGTTTAATTGATTAATTAAATAGGTTTGGTTTGCAATTAAATTGCAAAGTCCCTAGCATGACTTGAAACCAAACCTAGATTATTGGATGTATAATATAAGTTAAATTTATATTTAAAGTGTTTAAATATGAATTTAATTAATGAAAAATTAATTAATAGAGATTAATTAATTAATTTATATTTGATATAAATTAATTAGAAGAAGAAAAATAATTATTTTGGGTTGAGAACTCAAAATTAAGACACAGGGGCATTTTCGTCATTTTATAGTGTGACACGTGGCACCATGAGATGGTGACACATGGCATAACACATAAGCTTGCCAAATGTTTTTTAATCATGTAAGATGATTAAAATCAAGATTAAATATGGGTTTGAAACTTGGCACAATGTGATTGGGTCACTTAAACCTAGAGCTAATCAAAGGGTGACATGTGGCAAGGGTTTAATGTGTTAACCTAGCTATTTAAGTGTTGTTATGAGAAAATAAAAAACAACCAGCAGCCTCTCCTCTCCTTGGTCACGCCATTTTGCAGCCCTCCTTCTATTCTTCTTCATCTCTCATCAATTCAAAGAGATTAGCCATCAATCTCTTGAATTAAGAACACTAGAAATTGTTTCTAGTGTCCTGTTTACATCTCTAATCTCTTAAAAGGCAGAACTTGAATTTCTAATTAATAGAAAAGGCTTTAGAAGCTGTTCAAGGGCTGCCATAGGTGTTCTTGGTGTGGACAAGCTAGAGGGACAACATCTGGTGTCCTAAAGATGAATCTCAAAGGCGCAGACACGCTGCAGTGCATCAAGAGGTTAGTGTAATTGTTCTTGATTTAATCTAGGGTTCTAAAATTAATCTGATTAATTTTAAAATCTTAAATGGCAAATACAGATCCAAAAACATATTAAAAGAGTTTTAATATGTTGTTTATCATTGAAATCAAATAGATAAAAATAAATCTTGCATGATGCATGTGACCCTAGGTGAAAAGTTTTGAGTTCAATGGTATAAACTTGTGTTTTTCACGCTTCTGTTCCTTCAATTGGTATCAGAGCCACTATATTTTCCATTTAGATTGATGTTTATATGATTTAATTGTGTGTTTGATCATGAGATCAAAAGTTTATTGATGGTTGCAAAGTCAAGGTAGCGACACAAATGATGAACACCATGGTGTGCTTCGTTGATGCATCACAATGGTGTGCAAAGGTAAATGGATGGTGAATGTGCAATTGTTGTATGATCTAAGATCCATTTTATGTCTAATTAAATTATTTAATTATAATTTTTATCACACAATTAAATTATGATTCAAATCAGAATTTTAAAAATTGTTTGAATGTGATTCAAATCTGAATTTTAAAAGTTGTTTGAATGTGATTCAAATCTGAAATTTTAAAGTTGTTTGAATCATATTTAAATCTGATGTTTTAAAATTGATTGAATAAAATTCAGGTCTGAT
Source organism: Hevea brasiliensis (assembly GCF_030052815.1). Lineage (NCBI taxonomy): Eukaryota > Viridiplantae > Streptophyta > Magnoliopsida > Malpighiales > Euphorbiaceae > Hevea > Hevea brasiliensis. The sequence goes on from NC_079505.1 coordinate 47,043,859, forward strand.
TTTTTAAAAAATATTTGAATGTGATTCAAATCTGATTTTTTAAAAAATATTTGAATGTGATTCAAATCTGAATTTTTAAAGTTGTTTGAATGTGATTTAAATATGAATTTTTAAATTTGTTTGAATGAGATTCAAATATGAATTTTTAAGTTTATTTGAATCATATTCAAATCTGGATTTTTAAGTTGAATATGAGATATTCAATTTAATTTAAGTATTTATGTTTTATTTAATTGTTAAATAGTGATATGCATGATGGATGATCATGGACTATAAAAGACCAATGTGATTGGATTTATTTCTTTTATGTTTCTTTGGGATTGTAAATTAACTAATTTATTTTAATTTATTTTGGGCATGTATTATTAAGTTTGTAATAATTTTTGGGTTGTAATTTCATTTATTTAAGTTCTTGTAAATTCGCCTTGGTATGCCAAGGATTACTATGTAATATTGGATTGCAAGAAGTTCAAGGAGGTCAAGAGTATTGGTGGGACCAGTGGGAGGAATTCAAGATCAAGTGTTGATTATGTACTCCTTCAGCAACTCTTGTAAAATGAATGAATGAAATGCACCTAGGAATGCCCTGATTCAATTCTTGGTGGCTCAGAATTGAATCCCTTAGAAAGTCCATGATCATACCATATTTACTGCTTATCCATGAATGCATGAGATGTATGGGAATGTATGCAATTATATGATATATGCATGCTAAATAGATAATGTGCAAAGTGAGACCTTAATAGTAATTAGAATGACCATAAAATCTTCCAAACAAATGATTAAGTTGGAAATGCTATAATTAAAGTAATTATAACATATGCCCTCCATTGGGGCAATTATTTTAAGAAATTTTAAATAGTTGCATGAGATGCAATTAATTTAAGAGATTTTCTTAAGAATAATTGTTAAGCATGAGATGTTGTAAATATGTAAATGGTTTGGTGGCCAATATTGGATGTACCTGAGGACATTAAAATTATTTACATAATTACTGGCTCAATGGGATCAACTTAACTAATGCAAGATAAGTCAATAATGGATGTACCTGAGATTTTGAGCATTAGGGGCTAGGTAAAGGATTGAACCTCACATGAGATGTGATGGGAAAGGAGTTGCTCACTTATAGTTTATTGTAATTCCAATAATGGATGTACCTGAGGATGATCAATAGAATTATAAGAATTTAATCACCCACTAGAAATCCATCCAACTAGGATTTCCGTTTTCTACTTTGGAAGTGTAGGATTCGCTAAGTTAGTGGGAGGACCAATTTGATTAAAAGACCATACTCATATTTGGTTAATTACATGAAACATTTACTAATTAATCTGGTTATTTCTGCAATTAATTTTCTGATAATAATGAGCACAAAACAACTACCACCATCCAATATCCTTGCAAGCATACTTGATCACAATAGGTTGACAGGACCTAATCTGTCTGATTGGCTAAGAAATTTGAAACTTGTCCTGAATCTAGAAACCTTGAACATATAGGATATGTTCTAGATTCAAATGTTCCTGGTCCCTTACCTCCAGAGGCCACACAAGAGGAACATGATACTTTGGACAAGTGGAAGGAGCATGATATGAGAGCTAAGTGTTACATGCTTGCTTCCATGAGTAATGAGTTACAGAAGCAACATGAGAACATGCAGAGTGCGAGTGAGATCCTCCTTCACCTACAAGAGTTGTATGGTGAGCACAGCAGGAATGCTAGGTATGAGATATCTAGATAGCTATTCCGTATGAGGATGTCTGAGGGACAGAATGTTGGGGATCATGTCCACAAGATGATTCGGCTGATTGAGCAATTGGAACATCTTGACTTCAACATGGATTTCCAACTACAGACGGATTTGATCCTTCAGTCCCTTCCTGAGTCTTTTGGGAATTTTGTGACAAATTTCCATATGACTAAACAGGAATGCACCTTAGCTGGTTTACTCAACATGCTGATTATTGCCCAAAAGAATATGCCAGGCAATAAAGGAAAAGAGGTAGCTTTGGTTGCATCTTCTTCTGCTGGAAAGTCCAACATGAAGAAGGGCAATAGGAAAAAGAAACCTCAGATTCCTGGTCCTTCCAAGAAAATAGCTAAACAGAAAAGGAAGACCAAAGCTGACAAAGGCAAAGGAAAGTGTTTCCACTACCAACAGGAAAGTGTTTCCATTACCAACAGGAAAGTGTTTCCATTGCCAATAGGAAAGTGTTTCCATTGCCAGTAAGAAAGTGTTTCCACTGGCCAAAGTATAGCAATCTAAAAGAATGCAATGCCATGGTGAAAACCAACTCAAGTTCAAAATATATTTGGCACTTAAGGTTATGTCATGTTGTAGAAGATAGGATTACAAAATTGGAGAAAATGGGGATTTTATCCTCATTGGGCTCTGAGCCTACTCCAACTTGTGAATCCTGCCTTCAGGGCAAATTGACTAGATCACCTTTTATTGGACAAAGGCTAAGAGCTGAAAATATTTTGGAGCTAATACATAGTGATGTATGTGGTCCATTTAAAGAAATGGCTAGAAGGGGTTTTCATTATTTTATTACCTTTACTGATGATAAATCAAGGTTTGGGTATTTGTATTTGATGAAATACAAACATGAATCTTTTGAAAAGTTCAAAGAATTTAAATCTGAAGTAGAAAATCAAACAGGAAAGAATATTAAAGCTCTTCGATCAGATCGTGGAGGTGAATATTTAAGTACTGAATTTGATGAATGCTTGAGAGAGCGTGGCATTGTTTCTCAGCTGACTCCTCCAGGAACGCCACAGCTGAATGGTCTATCTGAAAGGAGAAATCGTACCCTATTGGATATGGTACGTAGTAAGATGAGCTATACTGATATGCTAATCGTCTTTTAGGGATTTGCATTAGAATCAGCTTTGTATATTCTGAATAGGATTCCATCAAAATTAGTTTCTTCCACACCTTATGAGATATGGCATGGAAGAAAACCAAGTCTTAAGCATGTTAAGATTTGGGGTTGTCCATCTTATATCAAAGAGCTGAACACTGATAAATTGGAGACCAGATCAGAAAAAGGTCGATTTGTTGGATATCCAAAAGATAGTTTTGGATATTATTTTTATTTGCCTACTTCACAAAAGGTTGTGATAAGTAGAGATGCCACATTTCTTGAACAACAGTTTGTTCAAGAAGAAGGCAAATGAAGGCAAATAGAGTTAGAATTGGAGAATTCTGACCAACCAATAGATCAGATAGATATAGATCCATCTAGTTAACCTATATCTGTTGATGAAACATCTACAGCTGTTCCTCGTAGAACAACCAGGGTATCTCACCCACCAGTGAGATATGGTTTTCTTCATGAAGAAGAACAAGAGTTGTCTACTCATGAAGAAGTAGATCATGAAGATGATCCACTTACCTATGAAGAAGCTACATCAGATATAGACTCTTCAAAATGGATTGATGCTATGAAATCCGAGATTGATTCAATGTATAAGAATCAAGTTTGGGATCTTGTTGACCCACTTGAAGGTATTATACCTATAGGGAACAAATGGGTTTTCAAGAAGAAAATTGGTTCTGATGGAAAGGTAGAGACCTATAAGGCAAGGCTAGTAGCGAAAGGGTTTCGCCAAAGGCAAAGAATCGACTATGAGGAGACTTTCTCGCCTGTTGCCATGCTTAAATCAATTAGGATTTTATTAGCAATAGCTGCATAATATGATTATGAGATTTGGCAGATGGATGTCAAATGCCTTTTCTCAATGGATACATTGAAGAAAACATTTTCATGGAACAACCTAGGGGATTTGAATACCAAGATGGTTCCAAGGTATGCAAGCTAAAGCGATCCATTTATGGGTTGAAACAAGCTTTGAGGAGTTGGAACATCCGTTTTAATGAAGCCATTAAATCCTTTGGTTTTATCAAAAATGAGGATGAGCCATGTGTATATAAGAAGGTTAGTGATAGTGCTATCACTTTCCTTGTCTTATATGTGGATGACATACTGTTGATGGGTAATGACACAGGTATGTTGACGACTATAAAGGTATGGTTGTCAAATACATTCTCCATGAAAGACTTAGGGGAGGCAACCTATATTCTTGGGATTCGCATCTATAGAGATAGAGCAAAAAGAATAATTGGTTTATCCCAAAGTCTATACTTGGAAAAGGTGTTAAAGAGGTTTAACATGCTTAATTCCAAGAGAGGATTGTTACCAGTGAGACATGGTATCCATCTTTCTAAAGAGATGTCTCCAAAGACACCTGAAGAAAGAGATAAGATGGCCAGGATTCCATATGCTTCGACTATTGGAAGTTTAATGTATGCAATGTTGTGCACTAGGCGGATATCACATATCTCGTTAGTTTGACTAGCGGTATCAATCCAATCCAAGTTTGGAACATCGATAGTCACAAGAATATCCTTAAGTACTTAAGAAGAACTATGGATTTATTCTTGATTTATGGAGGTGGAGACTTGCAATTGAATGGTTATACTGATTCTGATTTCCAATCAGATATGATGATAGAAAGTCTACCTCTGGATATGTGTTCATTTGTAATGGAGGTGCGATCGGTTGGAAGAGTTCCAAGCAGAGTACGCATTGCAGATTCCACTACAGATCGAGTATATTCTCGCATCGATCTCGCAAAGGAAGTCGTTTGGATAAAGAAGTTCGTTACGTAACTTACAGTAGTTCCTTCCATTGAGTCGAGTTCCATTACATCGTGATAACAATGGAGCGATCATCTGAGCTAAGGAACCAAGGTCTCACCGTAAATCCAAACTCATAGAAAGGCGCTACCACATTATCGAGAAATAGTTGGGCGAGGCGATGTAGCCATGCGAAAATAGCATCGATTGAAAATCCACCGATCTATTCACTAAGCCTATGTCACAGACTCGATTAGACCGACATCTTGAGAAGATAGGTCTAAGATATTGTAATGAATGGCTCTAGTGCTAGTGGGAGATTGTTAGTAGTATGCCCTAGAGCATATCATTTAAGTATGTATCTTGTACATATTTTTATTAATAAAAGGCATTTCCACTTTTCCGTTTACATAATATATTTATGTGTAATAGAAAAGGTCCATTGATATTTTGTTAGAAATATTATTCTTAAGTTGTTAAGAATATGAGTGACAATATTTCTAACACAAAGTATCATAAATAGGTTCACAATCGAGGATACTTCATAATAAGGACATGACTTATCCAGAAAGATTGTATTCATGTTTATTCCCAAGTTATTTATATGAGATATAAATAAGATGGAATAGTGAGTCTCATGCCATATAACAAACATGATAGGCACTTATAAATGATAAGTAGGCCGAACCAGTGACACTTATGACAAGCACATGGAGTTTACTCTTGTCAATGTTTTGTCATAAATAATATCAGTGCATATAATCTTTAGACCTGAGATAGCACAGTTATCTTGTACATAGGTAGTTTGAGTTTGATACTGCTTTCATACTTGCACTGTGTATGGGTATATGGGCATGTGTTGGCTCCTACTAGTTATATATGGGGTAGGTGTTGATCAAGATGGAATCTGTTCCTCTAAGTAAATAGAGATAAAATCCTATGTTCATTTAATTGTTCTTGATGTTTCAAGTTCCTGGCCAGGACAGATAGATTTATTCAGAAAAGAGTTTGTGATGAGAAAATCTTTTTAATCAAGGACTGGAATTAAAAGAGAACATAATATTCATAGAAAATGGAGTTTGACATAAACCATGACTCCAGCTTGAGTTGGTATTTTGTAACAGAGAGATTCTAGTGCATGGTAACATATGATTATAGGTTCATTTAAGGTAAACCTTATTACTAATTGGGTGGCCATGGCATGCTATGCTAGGTGTTAACCATGGTCTATGAGGTTCATAAAATGATTTAGAGAAATCATTTATGGTAAGAAAGAGTTCTGATGATATTAAGAGTTGATATCATGTCTCATTGCCAATTAGTGATGAGCCTAGTAAGTCACACACATACACAAGTTATCACCTATTTAAATATGATTTAATTAATTAATTAAAGATTTTAATTGATTAATTAAATAGGTTTGATTTCCAATTAAATTACAAAGTCCCTAGCATGACTTGAAACCCAACCTAGATTATTGGATGTATAATATAAGTTAAATTTATATTTAAAGTGTTTAAATATGAATTTAATTAATGAAAAATTAATTAATAGAGATTAATTAATTTATTTATATTTGATATAAATTAATTAGAAGAAGAAAAATAATTATTTTGGGTTGAGAACTCAAAATTAAGACACAGGGGCATTTTGGTCATTTTACAGTGTGACACGTGGCACCATGAGATGGTGAAACATGGCATAACATAAGCTTGCCAAATGTTTTTTAATCATGGAAGATGATTAAAATCAAGATAAAATATGGGTTTGACACTTGGCACAATGTGATTGGGTCACTTAAACCTAGAGCTAATTAAAGGGTGACATGTGGCAAGGGTTTAATGTGTTAACCTAGCTATTTAAGTGTTGTTATGAGAAAATAAAAAACAACCAGCAGCCTCTCCTCTCCTTGGTCACGCCATTTTGCAGCCCTCCTTCTATTCTTCTTCATCTCTCATCAATTCAAAGAGATTAGCCATCAATCTCTTGAATTAAGAACACTAGAAATTGTTTCTAGTGTCCTGTTTACATCTCTAATCTCTTAAAAGGAAGAACTTGAATTTCTAATTAATAGAAAAGGCTTTAGAAGCTGTTCAAGGGCTGCCATAGGTGTTCTTGGTGTGGACAAGCTAGAGGGACAACATCTGGTGTCCTGAAGACGAATCTCAAAGGCGCAGACATGCTGCAGTGCATCAAGAGGTTAGTGTAATCGTTCTTAATTTAATCTAGGGTTCTAAAATTAATCTGATTAATTTTAAAATCTTAAATGGCAAATACAGATCCAAAAACATATTAAAAGAGTTTTAATATGTTGTTTATCATTGAAATCAAATAGATAAAAATAAATCTTGCATGATGCATGTGACCCTAGGTGAAAAGTTTTGAGTTCAATGGTATAAACTTGTGTTTTTCACGCTTCCGTTCCTTCAAAAGTATGGTAATTCATTAGGTGTACTATGGGATCATGTTAAATCTTACGGAGGCGTAGGGTGTGACATATTTTAGTGGTATCAGAGCAAGTTTTTAAATTCTATTTTGACCTGTAATTTGAATATTTTTCCTTCATAGTACAACTGCTCAATGTCTTAGTTTGATACATACAGTACATTACATCATAAATATGATCTAATGGAGAGAAATCTCGTTGTGTTGGTTGTATAGGAAATAGAAAATCTTGTGAAAAGATATGGAAGAGAAGAATAAGGCAATAGAGTAGTCTGTGATGGCAGAAGTACAAGGTGAGGCCCCAGCCCCTCAGAGAGTTAGAAGTCCGACTTTATCAGCCCCACCTGTACAAATTGCTGCACAAATGGCCCAGCAAATGGTGACTTTCTTCCAACAAATGGCTGATAATCTGTTAGCCCAAGCCCAAGTATAAACCTAACCCCACAAGGGCAATGTTAAATAAAGAAGAGGGAGAAACCTATGAGTCAGAGCTCAAATAGTTATTTGGGAAATAAATACAAGACATAAAAGAACAATTTTCTTTTAGGAAATGGGGTCAAACAGTGGCTACAAACTGTCGAAAGTGATATGCAAAATTAAAATCCCGAAATTGAACCTAAAGAAAGGTTCTTGAAAAACGCTATTGGTTTATCCCTACTAAGTCACTATATATTAAATTACTTGAAACAGGTATGTGGGACCCACTTTCCCACTATACATTGACATAGAAATTTCGTTATCACTATATGCTAAATCACATGAAATAGTGATGTGGGACCCACCTTTTCCACAATACATGGACATGAAGATTTTGTTAAACAATTAATAATGTTTAATTGCTCAAAGTAAACCTAGGATTATGTATATTGTATGGATCGATTGGTATACCAATTAGGGATTACAGATAGCAGTATTGCCTACATGGAAAGTCATAGATTGACAATTTATGGTTTATATGATTTTAAAAGACAATGAATATCAGTATCAGGGGGCTTGCAGGGACGACGATACATAACGTCTGCAAGTGCTTTGATAGGTTACTTGGGCATAAATATAAGTAATGAGTTTTAAATTTAAATAATTATATGAAGAAACCACTGATATGACTTTAAAAGACAGAGAAGGAAATAAGTGTATAGATAAAATGTTAGAAAACCTAGCCCATGAGGTTATAACGTAGTGACTATGTAATGTTCTCGATGTTTGTATTGTAAGCTGTAGATTACAGTACCGACATGGGATTATTATGTAGAGCTACATGCTTCCTCGTGGTATACCAAGATAAAGATGTTTGTAAGTAGTCTTTGATTTGGCACAGAAGAGTACTATTACGGGAAATAAATATGAAAATTTTAGTTAGAAATTGAAAACTTTAAAACTAACATATTGAAAGGTCACTATTAGTCAGTGACTTGGTTACACTAATGTGAGCAATCGATACAATAGGAATTACTATAAAATTTGAGATTTTAGTATGACTATAAATTAAAAAGAATACCTTGAGGACGAAGATATCTAGACCTCGATATGGAGTCATATAGTTATTTTGATATTTTTGTCAGAAAGAAATGATTTAGGCATTTGAGACATTTGTGTGAGATAAATGTAGAATACCTAGACGAGGGCAAGTTAACAGGATTGGAGTAAGTAAAGGAGACGGAAGGACTAGTAAGGATTCTAGCATGAGAAATCAAGGAACTAATGAATAAGAGAATTTCATTAGTGGAAACATAAAAGGCAAAGGACACAATGATGGGAAAATGAGTAAGATTGTTGACTAGAATGGTCAGAGGACCAATGATTAGATAAATAATTCTAACATGACCTCAATAGTCATTCAATAAGGAAACATGAATCGAAATATTAGACAGAACAATAGTAAGAGAATATTGGTGTTATACAAACAAATTAAATATTGTATTAGATTGTTAAAAATCTTACACAAACTTAAAGGAAAGAAGATTATATGATTGTATAGAAAAGAGAAAAACTAAGTTCTCACTCCATAGAACCACACAAGGTCCTAGAAAGAGTGGATTCATTAGCACACAAAATTGCTTACCTCTAAAAAGGTGAAATGAATTTAAATTCAACGTATGATGGGAAAACTCATAAAGATCTAAGTACATGAGGAGGTAGCACGCACAATTGTTTAGAGACTAAAATCAAGTAAAAATTTCGAGATGAAATTTATTTTAAGGGGGGAGAATTGTAACACCCCTATATTCGGTAATGCATTTTACTGTTCCGACGACTGATGTCTGTCCGGACAGCTAGGATGCTTGGAATTATACTTAAAGGTTAGTGAGGAGACATAAAATAATAAAATACAATAGAGGAAAATATAAGAAAAACAAAGGAAAAATAAGAGCAATGAAATATAACTAAGTTAAACAAGCCAAACTCGTAGCAATGGGTGACCACATCGAAAAGTTACGGCGGGGACCGTTGACTAGCCCTGGACCACGGGGAACTCAGGAAAACATTTTTGGGACCAAATTATAGGTCTACATAGGTGTAATTGACATTGAAAATGTCAAAGAAAATTTAGTAAGTCAATATAAACAAAAACGAAAATTAAAGAAATCAGCGGGTCAAGAAGTTAATCGGTAGCACCGAAAAATCTGAAATACAACCCGAAGAGGGGCATTTTGGTCAATTAATATCTAGAGTTGACTTTTGACCTAAATGTCCATGAAAAATTAATAGTATTAAATTTTCAAAATGCCATGAAAATAGAAAATTTGACATAAAATGTAAATAGTGAGGAATTTGGGGCATAATTACAATTAAGGAAAATTTTGGATTATTAAACATTTAATCCACCTTAGTGGAGCACTATGGATTTGTATATTCATTAAGTGGACAGCATATCCCACTTCAGCCACTTCTTCTTTTTCATTTCATCTTCAAGCCAAATTGAATTCCAAAGGGAAACTCCATGGATGGCCAAAGCTTCAAGCTCTCATCCACCAAGATCAAGCCATGAAATCTTTAAGGTTCCTTCATTAAAAGTTATTTATACACCTTGGGTAGTATTTTGGGAGCAAAAAGGGAGAGATTTGAAGAAGTTTGACAAGCTCCAAAAAGAGGTAAGTGTCCAATTCACTTCCTTTCTTAAGTAAAGTTTATGTTTAGCTTCAGATGAGTTGATTGATGATGAAAATTGATGGAATTGTTGAGTTATTGGACTACCCATTTTTAGGCAGCCATGGGAGCCTATATTACTTAAGTGTTCTGCCCAATTTACTTTGCTGGAATTGTGTTGAATAAATATAAAAGTGCCAAGAATGAATATTGAAGTATTGGGAGGAGGGGGATAGCCAAATTGGGAGTGTAAATTCTCTTATGCAGGTTGTGATTGTTGGCAGTGTATAAATTAGGTTATAGGTGTAAAGTTGTGACTCCAATTGGTATGAGGCCAATTGGAGGTGAAACTATACTTAAAATAGGCCAACTTTCATGCAGAAGTGTTGCCCAAATTCTGCCAAGAAGTGACCTAAAAAAAAAAGACCAAATCCGGAATTACCTAAAATATAAACCCAGATTTTGACGATATGAACAGTAGTCAGTGTTTTGGCCATAACTCACTGAAAACAAGTCCAAATGATCTGAAATTTATATGGTTGGAAAGCTTAGACATAGGGCTACAACTTTGGTGAAGACCACCAAGCCTAGAAATGCCAATTACCAAGTCAAAATGATCAGCGAATTTGGCTTACAAAAACTAGCCGAATTGACTTTGGCCTAAAAATGACCTAAACTTTGCAATGTAAGTGCAACTTGACCAGCAATAGTAAAATGACCATAACTTGGTCTAGAAAACTGCAAATGACATGAAATTTGTCCACAAATTTCAATAAGACATAGATCTACAATATTAGTAATTTGACCAAAACTCAGAAATCAAGGAAACTAGGTCAATTAACTTGATTAATTTGGCACACTAAATATGGAATTGGCACATTTAACCATAAAATCCAGAAAATTCAAATAAGCATATGTTCCACAAGAAATGTCCAATTTAAATGAGCCATACCAATGTGGAAAGCTAAGAAAGAGACCTAAAACTTTGTTTTAGACAACTTCCTCAAATTATAAATGTATAAGGTCAGAATTTAAGGTCAAAGCCATTAACCTAATTGAGGACCTTGCCAATATCGGACCTTTGAGTCCAAGTTAATAATTTGTCTATAAAGAATTCTATAAGACTTGAAAAATGGTAAGCAAAATTTTTTGTTGTCCCTAAGACATAGGGCAACAATACTTATGAAGAATGCTAGATCTCAATGTGATTACAAATAGTCCAAATAAATTAGTAAAATCAGAACCGAAAATGCTTATAAAGGAAACTAAAACTTAGATTTGACCTAGTTATGGTTAATTGACCATAACTTGAGCTATACAACTCCAAATGGAGTGATTCAAAAAGGAAATTAAAGAAGACACAATGAGAAACAATTTAATGAAGAGAAATCTTTTAAATTTACATTGTAGCTTGGTCCAATAGACCGTAAACATTGGCTATGAAATCTAGAAAATGGCAATAAAATGCAATAAGCTTTAAAATGAAATTGGTAACATATATCAACACTTAGAGACTATAAAATGTGACAAATTGGGAACATTAAAATTAATTCACCTAGTGTGTATTAATGGTCAATATTGTAAGTTGACTAATAAAATGAATTGAAGGGAATAGTGCCAAGAAAATTTAGATATTGGATCTTATTGTTAGAAACAAGTTAACTGAGTACTGAAACACTTTAAATTGTATATTTTAGTTAAAAAGTATATTGAGAAGCATAAGGAACATTGAGTCAAGGCCTAGAGGTGAGTCAGATTAGGTCTGTGCATAATACTTTTTATATTCACTGCTTTTACTAGAAACGTTATTTGGAGAAATGAGTTATGAATAATTTTTTATTGTTTTGGCTTTGGGAATTTTATTTAAGAATTATTGTGTTGCCTACTTTGTAAATGGAAATTTTGAGATAAAATGTGTTTAGTGGTATCAGAGCAAAGTAAGGACGGTGATACGTAATGCCTACGATTCCTGGGAACTCTCACGCGTGAACTGTGGTGAAGCGTGGCTCTCCGCCCAGGAGCTTGCAGGGACGACAATACGTAATGCCTGTAACTGCTCTGATAGATACACTATATTCCTCGTCCATTTATGGGGTGAGTATGACTATATTCCTCCCTCTTTGACTTGCCAATCTGAGGTGAGTATGGATGAGTTCTCATTAGCTAGCTAGCCACCTCCCTCATTGATTTCGATTAGTGGGTCAGTATGTCTTGTCGTGGTCTACAACACGGTATGTTCAGAAAATTTGTGTCATGACCTAATTTGTATTATTAATTGGCAACACTGTGTTATTCAATTGTTTGATCAAATTTGTGTTATATGAGCTTTGAAAATTGTGACAGGAAATTGTGAATTATTTGAATTGTAAATTGTCAATAAAAGTTTTATATACCAGATTTTAAATTGTTATTGTGCACCACTGAGTAAATTTTAAATATGAATTTAAATATGAGAAATTAATTAACAGAGTTTAATTAATTAATTTATATTTGATATAAATTGATTAGAAGAAGAGAAATAATTATTTTGGGTTGAGAACTCAAAATTAAGACACAAGGGTAATTTGGTCATTTCACATGGTGACATGTGGCACTATACATAAGCTTTCCATTTGTCTTCCAATCATGTAAGATGATCAAAGTCAATATTAAATCTAGCTTTGACACTTGGCTTAATGTGATTATGTCAATTAAAATTCTAAGCCAATCAGAAGATGACATGTGGCAAAGGTTTTAAGTGGTGACCTAGCTATATAAGGGAAAGGATAAAAGAACAAAACAAGCAATCTGATTTTCTCAAAGAGGTGCCGCCACCCTTGTTGTCTTCTTCATCTCTTCTTCTTCATCTCTCATTAATTCAAAGAGAATCACTGACATTCTCTTGAATTAAAATTGCTAGAAATCGTTTTCTAGTGTCCTATATACATCTATAACATCTCTAAAGGCAAACCTTAATTTCTAATTGATTGGAAAGGCTTGAGAAGCTGTTCAAGGGGCTGCCATTGGTGATCTTGATGTAGACAAGCTAGAAGGACAATATCTGGGGTCCTAGGTGCTTCACAAAGGTACACTTACCAACTTCAAGGTGATGCATTAAAAGGTTAGTGCACATGTTCTTGAATTGATCTAGGGTTCTAATGAATTAATCTGTTAATTCTAAAATCTTAAATGGCAAATGTAGATCCAAAAACATATTAAAAGTGTTTTTATATGTTGTTGAACATTGAAATCAATTAGGTAAATAATGAATCTTGCATGATGCATGACACCCTAAAAGAAAATTTTTTAATTCAATGTTCTAAACTAATAATTTTCATGCTTCCGCTCCTTCAGTTACTAAGTGTTACAATTAGATTAAAAGACCCTTGACCATTAGGTAGTTTTAGCCAAATAGAAGTCTAAATTAATTAGGATATACGTGTTAGATTTTAATATAAATTGTTATTAGTTAGATTTTAATACAAATTATTATTACTTTATTTCATATTACAAATAAAATTAATAAAGTAGTCCTAAGGTAAGTACTAAAAAGGACAATAATTGTATAGAGCTTAATGGGAGTAAGATAGGAATAAACATGCCATATTAGAAGGCCCTTTTTCAAGGGTAGCTAGCCCCAACAGCAACTACAATTATTTTAAGGTAAGTATTCCTAAATTTACAAAATAATAATTTTGCATACAATATGTAGTCATAATAGAATTTTATCGGATAAGTAATAAAAATTAATTTTGTTTGCATTTTTAACCCACTTTTGTATAAAGCCTGAAATAAATAAATATTTGGTAAATTAAAATTAATTTTGTTTGTAAAAAAAAAAATAAATTTTGGCATGCAAATAAATTAAATTAAATATTTGGTAAATTATAAAATAAATTGGCATGTTAGAAATAAATTATTTTAGGTTGTAATTATTTGGGCCTATGTGTTTATTAAAATAAAATACACATGAGTATAATTTTATTAGTTTAATTATTGTTATAATAATTTAATAAATTAATAAATTAATTAGTTAAATAGAAACTTAGGGTTGTTTTCAAATTAAATTTGTTTGTAAATTAAAATTACAATAATTAATTAATTTTAGTCACTTGGTAAATATTACTTAATTAAGTTTAGTAATCCCATAGATAGGGAATACTTGTACATAAATATTGTTTGCAAATGATAACCCCTATTTGAATTATTTGTGTATGTAGGTTTAAAAATTACATATTTAGGTAAGAAATTTGATAAATGAATAATAAATATGACTTTTAGAAACTTTTGTAGATTACTAGCATTCGAATTAATGATGTTAGACCAGGTATAAGGGATACCTAACACCTTCCCGTTATATACCCGCTATCCTGAACTGAGATATTGGGCTATGGTGATGATGGTTGTGAAACTTTGCAAGGAGTAAGTTGCCATCCATGACCCTATTGGAAAATTGAGTGCATCAATCAAGTTCATTTGATTGCTTCTTTAGAAATTGATGCCTTAATTAGTTGTCCCTCGGAAGAAACAATGAATATGTCTCGATTATTATCCAAGTGGTGACTCCTGTCTATCTATGCCTTTGCAACATAAATCCTTAGTACCATAGTAATGTTATGGAAAGACGGTACTTAGCAGTGGACTCGATTTTATTAAGAATGTATAAATTGCATGTTTTAGAAAATGTTGTCTAATGTAGTCAAATTATGTTGGCATTTAGGGTTAATATTCATTGCATTTTGTTAGCATTTAGTCTCTTTTATATCTATTTTTAAGTGTTTTTAGTAATATTTTAGAAAAATTATTAATCCAAACCAATTCTTTGATATTTTTTTTATATTTTATCAGGTGTTTTTATGTATTTCTTGAGCCAAGGATGAGTTTGGAAGAGATCTGGAGGTTAAAAAGTGAAGAATGGAAGGCCAGAAGAATTACATGGGTGATGTAACCTACCCCGTGTAACCTCCTGGATCCTGTGCAACCTTTTGGGCAAAAGAAAACTTGAAAAAACAAAGCTATAGAAAATTACATAGGGCACCCTGTGAACACTACATTGTTCGTGTAATGTCCCTAGACAGTAATTCCAACTTAACTTTTCTTCCTTCTAACTCGACCCGGATGGACTTTTAAGGCTTTTAGAACTCTAAAATTAAAGGTTTTTACACCAAATATAAATACAATAAGTCAAAATTTGAGGGAGGGGGAACCAATTTACATTCAAGAGTGTACATTAATTTCAAGAAGCGAAGGAGTAACAGATATGCAAGATTGCTAGAAGGGATTTTTAGCTGAAGTTCCAAAAGTTCAAGGCTGCAATTTTCCATCTGGGTTCTTTCATTCTATTTTCTTCTCATGTCTCCTCTTTATTATTTTATAAACTAGATTGTAAAACTCACCATTTATGAGTAGTTCCTTTATTTTAGGGTTAGGAATGTAGCACTTTCAATTTAATTATGGATCTGGTTTCATTTTATTTAATATATTAGGTATCATGTTCTTTGATTCAATCTCTTGTGTTCTTAATGCATGCTATGTGTTGGTACCCACTTAATATTGATTTTAGATATTAATTAAAGGACTGAAAGGTGAAGATTAATATTGGAATAAATAAGATTTTGGACTTAGGGTTCTTGACCAAGAGATAAGTTTGAATAGAGATAAGTTAGAATTATATGTGGATCTAACAATTAATTAAGGAATATAAAGGGTTTTAATTAATTTAATCGCTATGAAAGTAGGATTTAAGTTAATTAAAATAAAACTTGAGTGCCTTGAGAGAGGACTTAAAATAACTTAGAAATAATTTCCTTTAAAGTTATAAATTCCCATTTATTGAATGAATTAGATTACATCTATAATTGATTGAAGTGTGAATCCATAGCTCTAAAATGTTTTTATTATTTGATATCCAAGTTTAGTTAATTGTTTTAGATTTTATTTCATTTAATTTAGATTTATTTACTATTTCTTTACAACTCGATCATCTAGATAATTAAAATCACTATAGTTTAGTACTCAACACAGTCCTTGTAGGAACGATACTCTACTCATCACTTTATTACTAGTTAACAATCCATGCACTTGTGAGATTTTATACAATATTGTTTAAGAAGGTGGTACTTAAGTGAGATTAATGTGACTTCACCATCTTTTCTGGACATAACCTGGTGCACTTTATGCAATCCTAGTAGATGATCTTTCCCCTCATGCCACATGACCCACAATAACCAAGTTTGTCTAGTACAGAAATTGATAATAACTTTTGCCTAAAGGTCATTACATATAAAACATTTCCTAAAAAGAGCTCAAAACCAGAGTCTGGCTTTAAATAAACATCTCTAACAAACTTTACTTCCACTTTTCATTGTTACCAACTGTGAGCTTTAACTCCTCTTATTTGTGAATAAGCAACTTGTTTGGTCACTCTGCTCTCAAGCCACCAAGCATTAGATGTGGCATCAACAAAGTTAGATTCATATAACACTAGAGCCAAGGAGTTACCTGTGTTCTCACACTTCTCTAAACAAAGTTTATATTTGGGATACTCATCTTTGTTATGACCCTTCCTTTTATAAAAGAAACATTTCATTTCTTTCTTACTAATGCCTTTAGGATCATCCACAGCACTAGATTTACCAGATTCTTTGTTGTGACGCTAAATGGTATTAAGAGTAGAAGTCTTGAGTTTCTTACCTTTCTTCTTTTGGTGAGGTTTAAACATAAGCAAAGTAATACTAGCATGCTTTGCCTTGGTTTGTGTTCCTTAATAATGCATATGGCAATGAAATCATTGACAATCCAATGTTCTTCCTTCAATTGTAAATAGTTACAATTGTCTAAACTCTAGAGGTGGTAGAGTATTCAAGGTATGGACAAGCAAGCATTTCAAAGAATAATGTCTAGATTTCTCAATTTATTTTGAATATGGACCATCACCACAATGTACTCCCTAACTCCTCTAACCCCATTATACTTAATTAAATATAATTGTTTTAGGAGTATACCAATCTCAGCATTGATTGGTACTTTGTACTTTTTAGATACTATAGTGAGACATTCTTTTGCTATAAGAGTTTCTAGAAGACCACTAAGCAAATGCTCTAGAATTGACCTTTTAATAGTCAAATATCACATATGGTTCGACTTATACCAAGTTGTATACAATTGCTTTTTTTTTTATAGTAAAACTAGCATCTATAAGATCAACAGGCTTAGGAGTTACATAGCAAGATCAATATCTGCTAACTCCACAGTAAGTTCAACATCTCTCTTTCATATCTTATAGTTAGAGCCAGTCAACACTTCAATAGTCATCGTATTATTATTGACAGCAAAAGTGACCAAAAAAAAAACAACAATGTAGCTATATTAGCGCAATACAAGATAATTCTAGCACTTTAAGACATAGAAAAGGATTACTTACAAGAATTTTAGTACATCACTATATAAACACCTTTGGGTAGATTAAACTGTTAGTAGTATGCCCTAAAGCATATCATTTAGTAAGTATCTTAAACATATTTTATTAATAAAAGGCAATTTCACTTTTTCATTTACATAATATATTTATGTGTAATATAAAAAGTCCATTGATATTTTGTTAAAAATTATATTCTTAAGTTATTAAGAATATGAGTGACAGTATTTCTAACACAAAGTATCATAAATTAGTTCACAATCGAGGATACTTCACAGGACATGACTTATTCAGAAAGATTGTAATCATGTTTGTTCCCAAGGTATTTATATCATATATAAATAAGATGGAGTGGTGAGTCTCATACCACATAACAAACATGATAGGCACTTGTACATGATAAGTAGGCCGAACCAGTGACGCATATGACAAGCACATGGAGTTTACTCTTGTCAATGCATTATCATATATCATATCAGTGCATATAATCTTTAGACCTGCGATAACACAGTTATCTTGTATATAGGTGGTTTGAGTTTGATACTACTTTCATACTTGTACTGTGTATGGGTATATGGGCATGTGTTGGCTCCTACTAGTTATATATGGAGATAGGTGTTGATCAAGATGGAATATGTTACCCTAAGTAAATTGGGATAAAATCTTATGTTCATTTAATTGTTCTTGATGTTTCAAGTTTCTAGCTAGGATAGACAAATTTAGTCAGAAAAGAGTTTCTGACAAGAAAATCTAATTAATCAAGAACTAGAATTAAAAAAGAACATAATGTTAATAGCAAATGGGGTTTGACATTAACCATGACTCCAGCTCGAATTGGGATTTTGTAACAGAGAGATTCTAGTACATGGTAATATATGATTAAAAGTTCATTTAAGGTATTCCTTATTACTGATTGGGTGGCCATGGCACGCTATACTAGGTGTCAACCATGGTCTATGAGATGCCTAAGATGATTTAGAGAAATCATTTATGGTAAGAAAGAGTTCTGATGATATTAAGAGTTAATATCATATCTCATTACCAATTAGTGATGAGCCTAATGAGTCTATATCTAGTTATTTAGATCTTGATGATGCTCGTAGTTCATCTCTGACTTGGGTTTTAGATCTGTACGGTTCTCACATTTCTTATGATATGCGGGAACTAGAAAGCGATGAGTTTGCATGCTAGAGATGTTAGACTATGGATTGGCGATGGCTCAACTGTTGAAGCTTTAGCCATAGGATCTAAATCTTTTTACATGTGTGGACATATTTTGTGTTTGAATAATATTTTGTATGTACCTTATGCTTTTAAGAACATCATTTCTATATCTAGTTTGACTAGAAATAGTTCTAAATTTCAGTTCACAAATAATGTTTGCAATATTTATTTTGGAAATAAAAATGTTTGCTCGGGTTATATGTATGATGGTCTTTATTATTTGGATAATAATAATAAACACAAATTGAATGCAAGCAATTTAAATGAATGTAGTGCCATGATGAAAATCAACTCAAGTTTAAAATTTATTTGGCATTTAAGATTAGGTCATATTGTAGAAGATAGGATTGCAAAACTGAAGAAAATAGAGATTTTATCCTCATTGGGTTCTGAACCTACTCCAACTTGTGAATCTTGCCTTCAAGGCAAAATGACTAGATCACTCTTTGTTGGACAAGGACTAAGAGTTGAAAATATTTTAGAGCTAATACATAGTGATGTATGTGGTCCATTTAAAGAAATGGCTAGAAGCGATTTTCATTACTTTATTACCTTCTTGATGATAAATCAAGGTTTGGGTATTTGTATTTGATGAAATACAAACATGAATTGTAATACCTCTATTTGTATAGCCTGGTATATTTCTTGTACGGTGGCCAGGTGTCAGTCCAGACAATTAAGGGGATTAGAACCACATCTAAGACACTAAGTTAAGCACAGAACACAAATAATTAGAAATTGGCAAATAGATAAGTGGAAATAAGAAAAACAGGACACAAGAAGTTAAATGAGCCGGGAGTCATAGCGATGGGTGACCTTCTCAGGAATGACTGTGAGGTCAGTCTAAACTCAAATTTCGAACTGTAAAATGTGACGCTGCTATCCTTAGAACTATTGCAAACATAGTGGAAAAAAGAAAATCACAAAAAGAATTGTTAAGCAGGTCAAATAATTAAGTCAGAAATCTAGAAGAAATATCAAATAACTTATAAATGGATTGAACCGTGAGGGCAATGCAGTTAATTCACCCCTAGACTAACTCCTGACCTAACTCTCCAATAAAATTGGTGAAAAGAAAATTTCGGAATCAAGAATTAAATTAAAGAACTAATGAAAAAATAAAGGAAAAAGAAAAAGTGAAGAAAATGGAAATTATGATATTATGGGGTGACATAAGCCATGACATCATAATAAAATTTTAATTAAGTGAAAATTTACTAAGTCAAATAAGAGATAATAACAAAAAAATTTAAAAGTGGAAATTGGTCTCTTATCCCTTATTCTTGCCGTGGCCTTCTTCCTCACTTCTCTCTCTTCCCATTTTCCACCTCCATTAAAGCTTAATTCTAAGCTTTTAAAACCCTCAAATTTCTATCAATTTCCTCAAATTATCAACTTAAACCTCATCCTTGCATCTTGAAAAGTATAGAGGAGCAAGAAATAGAAAGCAATTTGTAGAAAAAGGGAGTTAAAGATTGCTACACAAAGTTTAGTAATAAACTGTAATTTATTTTTCTAAAATTTATGCATTTATGCTTAAATAAACTTAGAAATTGTGTAAAAATCAAACAAAAACTATCCTTGGGGGACTAAATAAAAATTTCCACCAGCTAGGGTTAGGGTTTGAAATGAATGAGTTTGAGGTGTTTGAATGGTTATTTGAGATGAATTAGGTGTATAAATCATGAATATACACTTTAAATTGCATTAGATTGAATTTTATGTGTAGCTAGGGTTTTGAGCTTGTGAAATGTTGGAGAAAAAGTTGAGAATTGGTCAATTGATGTTATTGACCTTATTTGAGTTGAGAAATGGTCAATTGTGACCATTTGTGGTATGTATGAATTGTTGAAAACAAGTTCCAATTCGGATAGGTTAGGGTCAATGCAAAGCGGCTTGACCTAGGTTCTTCGAGGACCAAACTGAAAATTTACCAACCCAATTGGTGTGAGGTCAATTGGCAATAAAACTAGACACAAAATGGCACATTTTTCATTTAGGAATCATGCCCAGAAAGTGACCATAACTTAGTGAACAATTAGACCAAATCCGGAATTGGGCACATGCCTGTGCAAAATGACCAAATGAGCAGTGAATTACGTAAATGGCCATAACTTGGTCTAGGAAGGTCAAAATGACCTGAATTTTATACCGATAGAAAGCTGAGACATAGCCGTACAATTTTCATGAAGAAAGAAAACCCAAAATTTGACCATAACCTATTTAAAAACTCACCTGCAGTCAATGTACAAAAACTATCATAATCCAGGAAATTGCCTAGAATTCTGGGTAACACCAAATCCAGCTAGCCATGTTCAAATGGCCATAACTAGGGCTACAAAACTCCAAATTGAGTGATTCAAAAAGGAAAATAAATTTAAGACAATAAGGAACAACTTTTATGAAGAAAACTTAGACAAATTACCACAGCAACATGACCAATGGAATAGTGCAAAATAGGACACCAAAACTGAAAATTTGAAATTTGTGCCTAAATGACTTAGGATTTGAGGAAACAACAAAAACTAACAAATTAGGTAACCAAAATGTGGTATGTGGATGAAATTGAAATTCCCATACCTATTAAGTATTAGAAAGTCAACAAATTGACTCGAATAGTGCCGTGAATAGTAACCCCGAAATACAAATTTTAAAGAACGTCAAATTAAGCATATTAAAGTTAAATATAAATAGATTTGAAATTATTTTTGGATTTATGATAAATTATAATACTAAAACACTGTGAAACTATGTGTTTCAGTTGAAAAGAATATCGGGAAAGAACCAGAGGCATCGAGTCAAGGCCAAGAGGCGACTCTTATAAGGTTTGTGCACAACATAGAATTTTTATAAATTTTCTTCTGCAAACTATTTTAAATGAATTGTGATATTAAATTGTGACTTAATTGTATTGAAATGTTTATTATGCTTTTTACTTAAAGCTGTTGAAAGTTTACTTGTATGTGTTTGAAATGACAATAAATGTTTAGTAAATTGCTAAGACAGTTTTGGAACCATAGTGTCATGAACATATATTTGAATGTATCACTAGCATAACTCATGGGAGAAATTAGTATTCGATTTTGATACATTCTCTGTCTGAATTGTTGAGGTTTGTTCAAGTACAAGAAGAAATTTGAATGGTTAACCATGTATTTGAGCTAGCTAGCCTTGTGATTTCTTATAAGCCTATGGCTATTGAAATGAATATTGTTTTGAATGGCATGATATAACTGTGTGTTTTTATGAAATTGTTTTGAGATTTCCTAAATGAGATTGTTTGGACTAAAAATTTATAAATCATGTTTTGTATATGTTTTTCATGTTCAGTTCAATATTTGAATAAATGTGATTTGAATTATACATAACTATTATTTTAGTATGTTGTGCACCACTGAGTCATAGTACTTAGCGATGCATTTATTCTTTGTGATGTAGAGACTAAAGAAGTTGCAGAGTGAGCTACTAATGATTTTGGAGCTACATCCCTGAAGTTCTGTCGGGTATATTTTATACCCTGATTGTAATACTTATTTTGATGTATGTAAATGTATGTACACATATAAATTGGTCATGTCACACCTTACCCCTCTGTAAGGCATAACATGATCCCGTAGAATATCTAATGAACTACCAAACTTCACCTACCGGTAACTCGTTAAGTACCCTACAAGGGATTTTAAAATCATTTTCTTACTCTTTAGAAGTGGTGAGCATTTTCTAATAGGTATTAAAACATTTAATTAGAGTTTGTAAACTAGTTAGAATTTTTGTCCCTTTTTATTTTTCCGCAAATTTTAGAAAAATTTCGGCAGAGTGTCATCTGTATTTTGATAAAACAGTTTTTCAAATACCTGTAAAAAGCACTTCCAATGATTTATCTCATCAACTTCATCAAATCAACATCCATCATAACCAATTTCAACATCATTTCTCAAATTCCAAAAATTCAAATCAGTAATTTCCAATTCAAATAACATCCAAAATAATACTAAGTAATTTCATTCAAATTAAAACAAAATACTTTCATTCATATTTCATTAAAGTTAAAACAAATTACATTCATCCAAAATTTACACTAGAAAAATCCAAACTAATATTATTACAAACTTTATACAGCTGCCCATGACCAGTTCTACTTGTACATACATTTACATACATCAAAATAGTTATTACAATCAAGGTATAAAATGTAACACCCCTATTTGTATAGCCTAGTACATTTCACTATTCTGGTGATCGGAGTCGATCCGAATAATTAAGAGAATTAGAACCACACTTAAGACAACTAGATAAGCTATAAACACAAATAATTAGTAATTGCCAATTAGTTAAGTATAAATAAGAAGAAGAGAACATAAGAAGTTAAACGAGCCGAGAGTCACGGCGATGGGTGACCTTCTCGGGAACGACTGCGAAGTCAATTTAAACTCAAATTTCGAACCGTAAAATATGATACCGCGGTCATTAGGACCCTTACGAACACAGTGGAAAAGAGAAAATCGCGAAAAATAATTGTTAAGTCAGTCAAATAATTAGGTCAGGGAGCTGGAAGAAATGTTGAATTATTTGCAAACCAGGTTGAACCGGCGAGGGGCAATTTGGCCAATTGACCCCGAGAGCTGACTCCTAACCTAACTATCAAATAAAATCGGAGAAAAGAAAATTTCAGAGTCGAGAATTAAATTAAAGAACTAATAGAAGAATAAATGAAAAAAAAAAAGAGAAAATGAAAAAGTGAAGGAAGATGACATCATGCATGACATAATGCATGATTAATAGATTTGATTATTTTGATATTTTGGTCTTCCATAAGTTAAAAATTCATACAAGAAAAGAAAAGAAAAAAAAACAAAAACATAAAAGTCATCTTCCTCATTCTGCTGCCCTTTCTCCCTCTCTCCCTCTCCATTGTTTAAACTCCATTAAAGCTTGAGTTCAAGCTTTTAAATCCCTACTAAACCCCAATTTCTTCCATAATTATTCCATAAAAACTTGTTTTAGTCACTTGAGAAAGAGATTTAGCAAGAAAGAAAGAAGAAAAGAGGAGAAAAATTGAAGATTGAATATCAAAGTTGAGGTAAGTTATTTACTTTGGAATTTTGAGTTTGATACATGTGTTTATGATTGAATGAACTTAGAAACTAAAGAAATGAGATGAAATTAATTGTTGGAGGACTAAACCTAAATTTCGGTCAACTAGGATTTTCATTTGTGTATGCATGAGTTTGATAGATTTAAAAGTGTATGTGAACTTATTTGAGATGAAGAAACATGTATATAGGCATTGAATCAATCAAATGCAAAGAATTGGTAAACTAGGGTTTGGACATTTAGGGTTTAGAGACAAAAATATGAGAAATTGGTAAATGATATGTTTGACCTATTTTGAGGTGAGAAATGGTCATTTGTGACCAAATGAAATGTGTTGGAAGTGTTGGAGTTGAGACTAAATTCGGACTCAATGTGGTCATGCTGCTGGTAGCATGACCAAGGTCCCTTTGAGGGATCAAAACTGAAAATTTACAAGTCTAATTGGTATGAGACCAATTGGGAATGAAAATAGACACTAAATGACACAATTTTCATTTGGGAAGCATGCCCAAAAAGTGACCAAAACCTAGTGAATAAATTGACCAAAATCGGAAAATCTCAGTCTGCCCTGTACAAAATGACCAAATAAATAGTGTTTGTTCATTTGGCCATAACTCGAGCTAGGAATGTCTAAATGACCTGAAATTTTACCAGTGGACAGATGAGATATAGACCTAAAACTTTCATGAAGAACACAAACCCAAATTATGCCATTAACTAAGTCATTTGGCCACCCAAATTTGGTGACCTAAAACTGCCAGAACCAGAAATCGCCCAGAAAATCTGGGTTGAGTCCAATCCGGCAGCCATGGTTCAAATGGCTATAACTTGAGCTACAAAACTCCAATTGGAGTGATTCAAAAAGGAGAATAAACTTAAGACAATAGGGAACATTTTCTATGAAGAAAGTTTTGCCAAATTCTATTAGTAAAATGACCAATGGAACAGTACAACTCAAGACACCAAAACTGAAAATTTGCAAATTTGCCTAAAAGACTTAGAGTTTGAGTAAACAACCAAAACTAACAAATTTAGCAACCAAAATGTGGTATGTGGGTGAAGTTGGAATTCCCATACCTATTAAGCCTTAGAAAGTCAACAAATTGACTTGAATAGTACCATGAATAGTAACTCAAAAATGAAAATTTCCAAGAATGTTAGTTTAGGCATATTTGGGCTAAAATGAAGTATTTATGAATTAATTATTGGATTTATGGTGAAATAAGACACTGAAACACTATAAATTTTGTGTTTCAGCTAAAAAAGACCCGAAAGGTTTAAGAAACTGAGTCAAGGCCTAGAGGTGACTCACGTCAAGTTTGTGCACAACAAACTTAAAATCCTTTGTTTCTACTTGACAATTCTTGAAATAAATATTGTGAATAATTTTGATCGTTATGGCTTTGAAAATATTATTTGAAAAATAGTATGTTGCTTACTTTGTAAACGAAAAGTTTAGAACGAAATATGATTTGTGAATTGTATAAAATATTTGAATAACTTGATTCAAATTATTTTTAATTCACACTTGGCATGACAATATTAATATGTTCCTCCTCCACTTGTGGGGTGAGTTTGATATTTAATCACTTCCCTCCCTCTCTGGCTTTCCAGTTTGAGGGACGAATTTGGATGAGTACTCATTAGCTAGCTAGCCACCTCCCTCATTCATTTCGATTAGTGGAGTGAGTATGCTTTGTCGTGATGTACACACGGCATGTTCAGAAATTTTGGGTCATGGCCTAAGTTGTGTTATTGTTTGGCAACACTATGTTTATTAACTTTTTTGATTAAGTTGTACTATATTAAGCTTTGAAAATTATGA